>NC_079442.1:17191955-17434455 GCF_903798145.1 Danio aesculapii | reverse complement strand
ACGATATAAAACTTTTATTTAAAGTATTTATGTTCGTTAAATGTCCTATAAACTGTTTGTGGTACGCTTGTTTACATCACATGGACTCCTATTTATGTAAATCATGCCCAATAAAGTGTGAGTTCTGGTTTGTTTACATTTCAAATCAATCACACAACCAGCTCCAAAGAAAGTCGCATGAGTTTATTGAAGAACTGCAATGTCTTTGTGGTTTCATTTAAAGCCTGATGAAACCGCATTGACATTCTCAATGACACTGAAAAACTGGGGAGGATTGGGGCGGAAAGTGCAGTGTGCCGTGAATGATCCATCTTGAAAGCTTTTGCGTGGATTTGCTGTAGTACCAGCAAATGCATCACAGTGTTGTGGCAGGATTGGTAGATATACAGTGTCTATTTGTTAGCCAGAACAAAACAGGTGGAATCTAAAATACACACTCACAGGGATTTTGCTTACTTAAGCTTTGCTGCGATTTCACCTACGTTTGCAGAGTTTGCAGGGATTTCGCTCTATAATAGCTTATGTCCGCTGCGTCAACCTGTGCATTATCAGGTATGCACCAAATTATCAGCTCGGGACTGAAATTGAATGATTTTTTGCATGATGAGTGAACGGACAGTTTCTGTTTGGGCCAGTTGTAACGTGCCTGTTCTGTTACGGCATCAGCATAATATATATTAAATAAAAATTATTTGTGCTGCGTGTTTTTTTTTTTTTTGGTATATTCGGTAATAGAGATGCACCGATCCCGATACTTGGATCGGATATCGGTTCGATACTGCATATTTTTGCTTGATCGGGTATCGGCTAGCTCAGGCATGGGCAAACTCGATCCTCGAGGGCCGGTGTCCCTGCAGGGACAAAACTATGCAGGGACACCGGCCCTCCAGGATCGAGTTTGCCCATCCCTGGGCTAGCTGGTACCAATCCAAATACAATCTTGCGCATGCGCTATATTCTGTGTTTATAAGCCAAATAAACCATGAAGATAGCCTATTAAAAGGCACTAGAAAGTTGTCATGTAGGCCGACTATATCCCAAATGTTCGTAAGCCATTCTATAGTTTAATGTGAAGCACAGATGAATATTCACATGCTTAAATTCATGTTCAGTTCAGTGCTTCCCGCCGTTGCGCCTGTCAATTCTCCATTCATTCACAATTCAAACTGCGTGCCGCGTTTATGACAACATGAAAAGCTTTCTCCAAAACTACTTGCTCCTGTTAGTTTATATAATCAGTGGAGAAATGCATTTAATTTTGCATTAAATGGGTTCATTTTGACCTGCAACAAGGAGTTCATTGCTGTTTCTAATTCATGTTGCGCTGTCTGTTAGATCAGCAGATCGCATTCGCAGTAGAGAGGGTTTTTACCTGCTCTTCACACACAAAGTATGCCTACCTGAAGTTTTAAATCAGAAAAGGCTCAAAAATACATTGGACAGATCCTCAACGCACTGATTTCTTCCCTTTGTGCTGCTGTTTTGAAAGTATCCGCAGATACCGGAGGGCTGCGCGCTGTGTCTCAGTGCATCAAGCACTTCATTCACGCATCCGGCTGCGCAGACATGACATGCACCGCTCTGTAAGATTATTCTCATAATGAGTTTCTGTTCTCTCATCCATCTAGCTGAGTTTATTCTTCTGAGGGGAATACTGTAAGTGCTGCGGATAGTTTGTAAAGCCTGATTGTGCTCAAAGCATTGTGGTCAAAGTAATTGATTAAAGTTATAAAAGTGAAACTGACGGGTGCAATAGGCTATAGATTGTCATTAACATAAAATTATTTAACCTAATATAGGCTACTCTGAAACTGTGAATATTTCACTGTAATTTTATTTATATCAATATTTTATTTAACAGACCAGTTTGTGTTTTGCCTCGTAAGTGTATAAGCGGACCTTGTTTTGAACTTTCTCCGTCTCACTCACGATGAGATTTGGCGAGGGATTATCAAGTAAAACTGGCCCCAGACAGTTAAGTTTAGTCTGCGTCAAACCTGCAGCAAAATATCAGGCTTTGCTAAAAGACTGATTATTTTACCAACAATTACCGTCAATAGAGGTAGCCTACAGATATCAAAGAAAAAGCTTTATATTAAAAAAGGAAACATAAGCTAGATCACAACAGATCATTTCAATGCCATAACGAATGCTCAAACGTAGCCTAGTTTACAGCAAGCATCATGTTTTTTGTTAGATTGTGCTGTCTGTCATGTATAGTAGGCCTATTATTTTTACTAAAGAAGATATCTTATTTGAGTTTAGCACCAGAGCTATAAACTGTATTGTGCTTAGGAAAAAAAAAAATGGCACAGTATCAGGATCGGATCTGTTTTGGTTGATACTCAGAATTTTGGTATCGAGCTTATATCGGTTCCAAAAAAATGGTATCTGTGCATCCCTATTCGCTCATATAAAATGAATTAATTTTCAATCTTTGTTATATTAAAAGGTCTTTAAGTCTTAAATGGAACTCTTAGAAACCTGCATGCATAGAGTTTGTGCATGCGAAAATCTTTCATACTATGCTGCAAAAAGGGGTGGGATAATTCAAGATGATGCAACACTGATAAAATTAGCAGCTGCTCCATATTTTAAATTTCTGTACAGAGAGGTCAGGTTTTGATCTTCTAAAGGGCTCGCGCAATCATATGATGCTGGTCAGAGTTCACCCAAGCTTGAACTTTGGAACGCAGCCACATGCAAAACTTCTCACATCGGCTTGTGTTTCCGTTCTGATACATTTGCATGCTTATGAATATAAGTCGATGAGGTGAAAGTGCACTATGGCTGTGGCTTAAGAGATTATAATTAGAGTAGTTGTTATTGGCAACACTGTGGTTAGCACTGTCGCCTAACAGCAAGAAGGTCACTGCCATGAGTCCTGGCCAGGAGGAGATGGCTGGCAACATCGCAATGTTGAACCAGCATCATTATTCCCCGACCCCTCCACAGTAACAGCAGCAATTTGAGTCCAAAATGCAGTAAATGTGCATGTCTTTGGATGTGTTCAAACAACTGCAAAAGAGCGCCTTTTTGCCTATTGAGCTTATTCCACTCATTGGGCTCAGTGGGACTGGCTGTTGAAGTAGAGACCTGCATTCCCACAGGAGTCCTGTGACCTGATGGAACTGAATGCGGAACAGTATCATATAGGTGGCAGTTAGATACTCAAATATATGGCTTGCGGGAGTCTCTTATGTCTATAGGACTGTATCTAAAAAATAAAATAAGCAAATAAGTTGATATTTGACAGAAGCAACAAGGACACAATGGGAAGTGGCAAGTGGTGGAAATGGTGCCTCAGTGCCTGTTTCCCCTCATATTAAAAACATTTTGTTCAGTCGAGCTCAACCAACAATGTCACATTTGCAACAAATGTGCTGATATAAGTTGTTATCATTAGGTTTCATTTAATTTATTCTATTAAATTAAAGAGTTAATAAATGTTTCAGGTCTAAGAAATGCAATGCATTTGCTTCACCTTGTGGCAAAACAGGTTAATAGCCTATTTTAGTTTAATTTATGGATTTATTTTTTGTAGCTAAATTCTTCCTAGCTTATTTCAGGTTGCTCTGTATCAAAATATGCCATAAAACTGCCTTGTTCTTGTTCATTACTTCATCAAATTAAACACAAAAACAGCCATATTCATTTTTTCCATGTATTTTTAAATGTACATTTAACAGGGAACACTTGAAATCACAAAACTGAGGCAAGAAGCAGTTGATGCATTTAACAAATACTTAAGCATTTACCTGTGGGCTTTTGCGAGAGAGAGTAGAAGAATTTCCTCAGCCTCAGTTTGATGTTCTTAGCTGAAAAGAAGGGCACCCAGTGTTGTCTTCTGCTGCTGTAGCCCTTTCGCCTCTACTTTTGACGTGTTGTGCGTTTAGAGATGCTCTTCTGCATACAGTTGAAGTCAGAATTATTAGCCCCCCTGTTTATTTTTTCCCCCAATTTCTGTTTAAAGGAGAGAAGATTTTGAACACATTTCTAAACATAACAGTTTTAATAACTCATTTCTAATAACTGATTTATTTTATCTTTGCCATGATGACAGTAAATAATATTTGACTAGATATTTTTCAAGACACTTCTATACAGCTTAAAGTGAAATTTAAAGGCTTAACTAGGTTAATTAGGTTAACTAGGCAGATTATGGTAATTAGGCAAGTTATTGTATAACAATGGTTTGTTCTGTAGACAGTCGGAAAAAAATATAGCTTAAAGGTGTTAATAATTTTGACCTTAAAATGATTCTAAAAAAATTAAAAATTGCTTTTATTCTAGCCGAAATAAAACAAATAAGACTTTCTCTAGAAGAAAAAATATTATCAGACATACTGTGAAAATTTCCCTGCTCTGTTAAACATCATTTGGGAAATATTTAAAAAAGAAAGAAAAAAAACATTCAAAGGGGGGATAATAATTCTGACTTCAACTGTACCTTGGTTGTAACGAGTGGTTATTTGAGTTACTGTTGACTTTCTTTCTGCTCGAACCTGGCCATTCTCCTCTGAACTCTGGCATCAATATTTGTACCCAGAGAACTGCTGCTTACTCTATATTTTTTTGGATCGTTCTCTGTAAACCCTAGAGATGGCTGTCCGTGAAAATCCTAGTGGATCAGCAGTTTCTGAAATACTCAGACCAGCCCATCTGACACCCACAACCATGCCACGGTCAAAGTCACTTAAATCCCCTTTCTTCCCCATTCTGATGCTCTGTTTGAACTGCAGCAGATCATCTTGACCATGTCTACATGCCTAAATGCATTGAGTTGCTGCCATGTGATTGGCTGATTAGAAATTTGCGTTAACGAGCAGTTGGACAGGTGTACCTAATAAAGTGGACGGTGAGTGTACATAAATGTCTTTATCACTGTGCCCCAAAGCCTCAATGTCATCATCCAGCACAATGTCTCACGTTAGACATCATACGATGTCTTATTGGTTGACATCGCCCAACCCTAGTAGTTTACATTAAGAATTAATTGTGCGGTTTCAGCAAAGTTCACTCAGGAGAAAAATTCCTTTAAACTTTACTTTTAACTTATGTTTTATTTACTGATTTTGATCCATATGGAACATTTATTATATTATATTTTTGCCCAGCCATACATGAATGCAGAATTTTTTTTCACAAATTAATATTCTACTTATGTTTGATGGCTACTACTCCATGTTTGTTCTTCTGATTTCTGATGTACAAAGAAACAGCAAATTTCTAGCAATCTCTGGTTGAAAAGAGTTTCTGTGCCATGTGTTTTCAGACTATGGATCCTCAAATCAATCCCCTCGCTATACTCATTCTTTGTTTATTTACACATACAGTCCTAGTTAGCGTTTTCAAACAGTTTAGTCTCACCCCAGGAGAACTTGCTCTCCTAAAATAAGCATCAGGACAGTTTGCAAAGTGTTTTATTTAGAAGACAAGGATTTGTTTCTAAGTACAGCTTTCCGAGCTGCCATAAGTAGATGCTTTTCATCCACAGTGCAGTCAGTGTTATGTAATCTGGACTCTCTGAGTCTAGTAGCAGCAGTAGACGTGTGTGTGTGTGTGTGTGTGTGTGTGTGTGTGTGTGTGTGTGTGTGTGCGGAGTGGAGTTGTGATTATTGTGTGGTTATTGCCTCAGCAGGCCACACGGCTACAAACACACTTCCTCTGTTTCCTCTTGCCCTCATTCCTTCCTTTTTTTCCCTCTCTCTCTCTCTCTCTCTCTCTCTCTCTTGTTTTTTTTCTTGGCAGTGCCATTACTCAGTGGTCTGCTTCAGGCGTTAATACGGCAGTATAATTTTAGCTCACTTATTTTAGCGGCGTAATTGCATCAAATATAGTCAATTATTACAAGAATTTTAATATGCACAAGAGTAACTGTACTTTATAACAAGGCTTTGCACTCAAATCTATTCTCTGATATTTCTAGTCATGCTTATCAGGGCCATTGCAGCAAACGTATAAGCAGACCCAGTCATCTTGTAAAACAGACCCCCTCATTCACTTGAGGTTTTGGACCGTGTCCAGACCGCTGCTCAATAAATGGAAGCCACCTGCGCTCCATTGTGGGGGTGATGGAGGATTGGAGAGGGAGTGAAACGGCTTGGAGTCTGAGCGGTTGTAGAAGTACAGTCACGCTAGCGAGAAAAATGAACCTCTCCTCATCTGCCCCTCAACCCCATAGCATTTCGCTCTGAAAGATTTGGCTTCTCTTTTCAATGCGCTAACAGACCCCGTCCGTCTCTCTCTCTCTCCTCTCCCCTCAGGTTTCCTCCGAGCATTAAAACATCTGGGGCAATTAAATGCTGTGGTAAACCTGAACGTAAAGCGAGGGAGTGATGGAGAGACGAAGTGAGAATATCAGATTACCGCGTGTTTGTCTGTCTGCGAGGGCGGCGGGACGGCTCGTTTATTTTCTTTAACTCAGCACACACACAGCGTCTTGATCCTGCTCTAGAGCTGATCCATATGAGCTTGAGCTTGTTTTCTGCGAAAAGGAGGCCCCTTGCAGGATTTCGCTGGAGCCACTCTGCGTTTATACATGCGTCTGTGTATAAGCTGTCAAAGACTTGTTGATCATTAATCTTTGACTGTTAAATTGTTTCTCTAAAGTGCTCTAGGCATGTCAGAGAGCTTGTGTGGCATTAGCAGTGCGTCTGATGTGGCAATGGCCTTAATATTAGCTCTCATGATCCTTAGCTATCTCACTGCTTATTTGTGTGGAATTGCATTAGTTCACATTTATAAGTATGAATAAGAATTTCAGTTTTGTTCTTTTTTTATTTTTTATTTCATTGTTATTTTGATCCTCATTGTGGATTTATGGATTCCTCTGTATTTTTATTTTAGCAACAGCTGGAGGAAGAGGCTGCGAAACCTCAGGAGCCCGAGCGCACCATCTCTCCTCCACCCAGTGAAGCCAAGCACCGCAGCCTTGTCCAGATCATCTATGATGAAAACAGGGTGAGAAGAAAATACTTGCCCCATTTTATACATACATTTTGCTATTATTTTTTTAAATATATATATTTTTTTACTCTTTTAAATCCTGTTTTACTTCTACTCCTTGGATTAGTACAACCACTGGCAAAAAGTATGGAATCACCACTCTTGGAAGATGTTCATTCAAATGTTTAATTGCGTAGACAAAAAACAAGCACATACAGTTGAAGTCAGAATTATTAAACCCCCTGAATTATTAGCTACCCTGTTTATTTATTTTCACAATTTCTGTTTAACGGAGAGAAGATTTCTTCAACACATTTCTAAACATAATAGTTTTAATAACTCCTCTCTAATAACTGATTTATTTTATCTTAGCCATGATGACAGTCAATAATATTTACTAGATAGTTTTCAAGACACTTCTATACAGCTTAAAGTGACATTTAAAGGCTTAACTAGGTAATAAGGTTAACTAGGCAGGTTAGGGTAATTAGGCAAGTTATTGTATAATGATGGTTTGTTCTGTAGACAGTCGAAAAAAATATATAGCTTAAAGGGGCTAATAATATTGATCTTAAAATGATTTTTAAAAAATATAAAACTGCTTTCATTCTAGCCAAAATAAAACAAATAAGACTTTCAGAAGAAGAAAAAATATTATCAGACATACTGTGAAAATTTCCTTGCTCTGTTAAACATCATTTGGGAAATATTTACAAAAGAAAAAAGTTTAAAGGAGGGATTAATAATTTTGATTTCAACTGTACATGCCACAAAACTATTTTTATTCAACAATACACCCTCCTGGCTGTATGAAACACTTAAAGAAATAAAAGAAAGAACACTGTAGTCAATTACAACTGATTTTACAGATCAAACAGTGGGAAAGAAATATGGAATCACACAACACACAAATCTGCTCACACAAATCTGAGGAAAATTATACGGAATCACCATGTACTTTGCAGTTTTAAAACAAACAACTGTATCTGATTACAACTGCTAATAAGTCTGCAGTTTAAAAAAAAGAGTGCTTGCACACCTTAGTGAGGTGTTGAACCAAGCTGATTGACATAACTCATGGTTTCAACACGAGAGATCTCAGTTGAAACATAAGAGAGGATTATCAAACTTCTCACAGGTAAATCTTAATGGAATGTTGCAAAAGATGTTGGTTGTTCCCTGTCAGCTGTCTAAAATCTCGACCGAGTACATATCAAATGGGAAGGTTGTAGAAGTGAAGCCTATTGGTAGACCAAGGAAGACGTCAAAGTGTCAAGACAGAAAGCTTAAAGCAAAATGCCTTCAAAACAGACAATGCACAGCAAAGCAAATGAGAAACAAATGGGCAGAAAGTGGAGTCATTGTCTGTGACCGGACTAAAACTATCATTAACATCTCTAAACAGAAAAGAACAAGGTTTCAGTGGACTGGATGAGAGTGATATTCAGTGATGAATCACGAAACCGCATTGGGCAGGGTGATGATGCTAGAACTTTTGGTACCATTCCAATCCAAGTTTATGAAGAAAACATGCAAATTTCCACAATTATTAATGTAAAGGTATGGGAGAGATGATAGTCATTACATTCGTTATAAATGCACAAGTTTATATTGAGATTTTGGACACTTTTCTTATTCCATCAATTGAAAGGATGTTTGGTGATGATGGCAACATTTTTCAGGATGATAATGCATCATGCCATAGAGCAAAATCTGTAAAAACTTTCCTACAGGAAAGACATATAATGTCAGTGGCATGGCCTGCAAACAGTCCAGACCTCAATCCTATTGAAAATCTGTGGTGGAAATTGAAGAAAGTGGTCCATGACAAGGCTCCAACCTGCAAAGGTGATCTGGCAATTTCAATAAGACCAAGACGGAGTGATGAAGAATACTATTAATCCATGCCTCAGATAATTCAAGCTGTTATTAAAAGCCCGAGGTGATGCAACAAAATACTACTGGTGTTTTTATTTGGTGATTCTATATAATTTTCCTCAGATTTGTGTTGTTCCATATTTTTTCCCTCTGTTTGATCTGTAATATCAGTTGTAATTGACTACAGTGTTCTTTCTTTTCTTTTTAAAAAGTGTTTCATACAGTCAGAAGGTTGTATTGTTGAATGGAAATAGTTTTGTGGCATGTATGTGTTTGTTTTTCTCTACACATTTAAACATTTAAATGAACATCTTCTAAGAGTGGCGATTCCATACTTTTTGCTAGGGGTTGTATTATTTTCTGCTATTATATTTTATATTTTTAAAAAAAGGAATAAGAATTCAACTAAATGTTAAAGCAAATATTTTTGGATTATTACAGACTTGCGTAAACATTAGAAACAATTTGATTAGCATTGTAAAATCCCAAAAAATGACCTCTTAAGCACACGTTTGCTAGTACACGCAACCCACCACCACCCTAACAAAAGTATAGAATACAAAATTGTGCAGCTCAGAGAGATTACATCAGAAAAGAAGCAGGTAAGTCAAACAGCTGTGGCAGATCTTAATGAGAGAAATGAGCTGTAAAGTGTGTAATGAAGTGCTGCAGCTGATTGACGATGAACTCAGCCCACCTTCACCATATGACTCACAGAGACACACACACAATCCATTGTGCTGAATCACAGCACTTCTCAAGCACTGCAGATTTATCCAAAACACATCCACTGGCTTTATCGTTATTTTCAGATGAGGTACTGAACATGTTCTTGTTTATGGCAAAGTACCTGCTTCTTTATTTGTAAAGACTTTTTTTGTAATTGGAATATACCACATATATACACTCTGTTGCATACTGAAAGCATTAGCATCCCTCTGAAAGTGTAAGCATTATTACTTGGCAGTTGTTATTAGTACATTACAACAAATGCCCCCCCCCCCCCCCCCCCCCCCCCCCCCCCACACACACACACACAAAAAAAAAAAAAATACACAGTACAATGACTGTGATGAAGTTTTTTTTTATTTTTATTTTTTTTAAGGCTCTATTATTTGGGGTACACTACAAATCAAGCTTGCATATGGAAACACAACCGATCGTGTATAAGCCGTAGAGAGTAGATTGGTATATTGGTACTTATTAGAAATGTGTCTATGGTGCTAGTGGTCCCTCTAGTGGGGAAAGATTAGATTAAGCACACTGCCTGAAACTGAGAGCATGTCTTTATATATTAGTTTTCAGCATAAATGAAAAGGGATACTAGAAAAATCTGACATTGTGATATTTTGTTTTGCTGTGATATGAATTTAATTTCACCAGATGATTTTAATAGCTCTATTTAAAAAAGATTTCATTAATTTAGAGAGACTGGGATGTTTTTTGATGCAGGGGATTTGCAAAAAATATAATAAATGGAAAGCATATATAAATAGGTTTTCTAGGGATTGTAAATGTATTCAAGTACTAAAATTGAACAAACCAACGTAAAGTAATAAGGTCTTCATCATCGTATAAATAATATTTCAAAATATCTTTAGTGAACAATCTCAGGGTTCAACACAAAGGATTTTTCTACTGGCCTGCTTGGCCAAGTGATTCTGATAATTATTTGCCCTGCCAATATTTTCACTGGCCCCACCAAAAAAAAATTTATTTAAATAATGTGTCAAAAATAACATCTGTGAATCTAGAATTTAAATATTTAAAAAATGTTACTTAATGTATAATGAGAAAAATTCAAAGTGTTATGCAAACAAAAATAGCAGGATGAAAAAATATGCAGGTATTTTATTGCAAAACAAAAGGTGGCTGACCTGCCAAACTGACGGCAAACTGTTCTAAAGGTCACTTCATTTTTTTTCGTTGTGTTGTACCCATGTAATTGTCTGCTTCCAAGACGTTAGAAACGTACGTTTTCTTTTAGCCTCAAAATTTGATGTTGCCACCATGCTGCCGTCTCTTCACTGTACTGGTTGTTATCAGGTTTCGGAAAAAAAAACGAACAACATCCAGTCAGATAAGAGGAACCGAAAACTAATGTGGTGTTTAAAATATTTCATTTAAAGGATAAAAAAAAGATAATACATTTAAATTGATATGAAATATTGTGAAAATACTATTACAAACTACAAAGTTTGATGTATTCTTTTGTTTCTCTTGAATATTGCTTTTTGAAAATTTTTATTTGGTATTTTTCTCTAATTTATACATTTGGGCTACTAATTTTTGAACCGATAATCAAAAGTTACTTATCTACTTATCTAATGTACCATATATGCACACATATATAGTATTGTAAAGGAGAGATTGGTGAGGTGTGTACTCTATAAAACATAAATCATACATACTGATTATATTCTCATTCTTCAGAATGTAAAAGTCAAGTTTCCTGTAAGGGTTTGTCAATACAGTTTGCACAATATAAAAACTGTGTGTGTGTGAGAGAGAAATATGCTGCAGCTAGCTCTCTGCAACTCACAAGGTCGCCCACTGAAGTCAAGCAGGCCTGCACCAGGTCGGTAACTGGATGGGAGACCACAAGGGAACACTAGGTTGCTGCTGGAAGTGGTTTTAGTGAGACCAGCAGGGGGCGCTCAACCTACGGTCTCAGTGTGGGTCCTAACGCCCCAGTATATTGATTTCTATACTGCTCAATAAGCGCCGTCTTTCGGATGAGATGTTAAAGGAGGTCCTGACTCTCTGTGGTCGTTAAAAATCCCAGGATGTCCTTTGAAAAAGAATAGGGGTTTACCCCGGCATCCTGGTTAAATTTACCCACTGGCCTCCTCATCACGGCCTCCTAACCATCCCCATATCGTAATTGGCTTCATCAATCTGTCTCCTCTCCACCAATCAGCTGGTGTGTGGTCTGGCGCAATATGACTGCAGTCGCGTCATCCAGGTGGATGCTGCACATTGGTGATGGATGAGGAGATTCCCCCACAAAAATGTGTAAAGTGTTTTGAGTGTCCAGAAAAGCTCTATATAAATATAAGGTTATTATTTTATTATATATTATATATGCTGGTTTATTTTCTTTAAGTGCTTTATGAAGCACATATGTTGTAAATATGTTTGCCTGTGATAACATGATAATAAAGTGTCGCATCTCATATACATGTAATTATTTGCTATGCTTTTTAATGCATCTTGGACTGCATTTTATCACAATTTCTTTTTAACATACTCTGGGGAAAGCATCTTACATCTCCACTTCATTAACTTCATTATTTGATATGCCTTTTACTGTTATCCGACCTCAAGTGTATCCAGTCTCTGTATCAGTCAGGTGGTTCTGGCTCCCATCCTGCTGTGATCTTTTAATCACACCCTCCATCTCTTAATACATTAAGACCTCTCGTGCTGCGATACTGCCAAAGAGCACACACACCTTCCTGCTCTCTTCCAGGAAGTGCTCGATGCTCACTGCAATCTATGGGACGCAATAGAGAAGCCAGCTCGCTGAAGTGCCAGTATCACACCGATTCACTGTGGGAGAGGAAATTGTCTTATTAAAGTTGGCACGTTCTGTTGTAGTAGCTGTTTGCTGTTTTCCTTTCAAGAGTTTTATTGCAGTGTGTTCTTGGACACACAAATCATTTTATTTTTTTGGCTATGAAGCTTTCAGTGCTCACATAAATGCAGGAAGACGCACAATAATAATAATAATAATAATAATAATAATAATAATAATAATAATAATAATAAGGCTAATGGATAAAAATAATAAAACATAACTTCAATAAACAGAATTAGAGCAGTAAAATGGTAGATTAAAAGGGCGTTTATTGTGTTATCTGTAATAAAATAATCAGTGTGACCAATTAATTAAATCAGATTCTCTTAAGGGAAGAAAAATCAGCTATTTTGCCTACAGTGTGTTTATATGTAAATAACCTGTGTTATGACTGGTTAAACTCTTTGCCCTGGAATAATATAGTGGCTAATCTTTAAAAATGGTAGAAGCTTGTCCTGAGAGCACTCTAGTACAGTGTTTCTCAACCATGCTCCTGGAGGACCACCAACACTGCATGTTTTGGTTGTCTCATTTGTCTGTCACACCCATTACAGGTCTTTCAGTCTCTGCTAATGAGTCGATGATCTGAATCAGGTGTGTTTGGTTAAGGAGAATGTTTCTGGTGCTGTTTCTCAATATGCGTTCTTCAGTGATCTTGCGTCCTCGTGTTCTCGTGTAACGTCATCATCAACGGCCAAAGTTCAGTTCCAAAATCCAATGGAAGATGCATGAAAGTTCCTGGATGTGTTCTTGATATCGAGGATGCACCAAATCATACTTGAGCACAAAACTTGCTCGAGAAGTCCCAAAAGTCATTGCGGCTGTTTCTGAAAGGAGGAGGGAAGCGCAGCATTTTATGCCTATACCATTTTATACAGAGATATAACTAGGCCCACACGTAATCACATTTCCCTAATATTATTGTGATATAATATTAATAATATCAAAATGTTCATAAGATTTATTTACAATACAGTTTGTAAAGTAATATATTCTGCTCTTATTTAGATATATTATATGAGAGACTTGCTTTGTTTACCAAATAAGTGTGTCTGATTGGATTCACATTGTAAACATTAAATAAGCGTAAAAATTTATCATTTGTTGATTTCATATATTAAGTTTTTAGTTACGATACTCCTAAAATCATTCCGCACAAATCCACAGATTTTTTTACAAGATTCTCAGCAGAAATAGCAAAAAATGGCTGCAGATTCTGTCTGGCCCTAGATATAACTTATTTATCTCAGCAGTTTCCCTAAATGAGACTGTGAAAGTAAACATTAGTGAAATGAAAATCTTAATACAGGCTTGGACACATTAGGGGTGTTTTCATATTAAAATCTGTATAATTGTAAGGTTTTTGTTCATGTTATTTATAATGAAAAGGGGAAAAAAATTGTTGTATGAATGCTGGAACGTTTATCAGCAAGACCATCAGCAAGAAGAACGGATCTCATTTCTCACAGGATGTGTTTTGTGTTCTCGCGGTGTTCCAAGTTCGTTTTTCTGAGGTAACCTGGAGAACCAGGAGATCTCCACGAGACCCCAAATCCTTTTTCAGCATTCTTGGAATTGAGAAACAGCCATGGAAAATGTGCAGAGCTGGTGGTCCTCCAGGAATGTGGTATAGAAACAATACTCTAGTATATAGTAAGATTTAAATACTAGGTAGAAGCCAGACATTAATGTATGCTAGCCAAATGTAAATGTTAATTATTAAGGTGGAGCACTGATTGTGACCAAATATCTAAATATTTTAGATCACAATAATTAATTTATATTAAATGACATATTTATAAATGATTTTTTTTTATTCAGTTGTTATTTCCACAAATTGAAATTTGTACAATCAGATAAAAAAATACTTTTAACAGCTGTTACCCAATATATACCCCCCACCCCCCACCCCGTTATATGCACATCAGGAAACACAGAATAACTGTAGTTTAGACTAAGCTATTAGATAAATTACTTTTCAATTTGACATTCATAGTATCAGATGAGGGTTAAGTGTCCAAGATTGCTTTGACGTCGCATATATAATTCATGCTGATAACAGTTCAAGATACAGTATTTCCAATAGTGAATGTAACCAGTGCTTAACAGAGAGATCATGAGGCGTTTCTACCTCTGTACCGACGCTTTCTTTATAGAAGTTGAAGCAGCTAACCAAAATTTACGGACCTTTGCATTTAAGAGAAATTAAGAGTTATCATTTAATAATAGCAATACATGATCTTTGGGGAAACACATTTTTGTAACTGTACATAAAATGTCCAGCACAAAATCCCAAAGGTTTTGCACCTCTGGACATTTCCATATCATATGTAAAAAGGTATCTTTTTAAGGATGTAAGGATGTGGAGATAAACCTATGATATGTCGTATACGTGTGGTTAAATATGCCCTGTAAGTAGTTTTATTGTAAATGATCTGGTGATTAGGGTTTGGGGAAGCTTGGAATGTATTATCCCACACAGTTTCCCAGTATGAAATAAGTTTATATTATATTCTAATATTAGTAATATATAATATATTCTAATGTTAGTCTAATATTAGTTAGTTGTAAAATAAAAGCAGCGTTAGTCAATTAGAATTTAATCTTTATATTGAATAATTTAAGGATGTTTACAATTATTCTTTTAATTATTATGCAAATTAAATGATGCATTCGGTTAAATATAATTTAATCAGTTTTGTCTAATTTAAATAATGATTATTCGTTAGATTATTTACTTTGAAATGAATTGTTAGTAGTAATATTTTCATTTCATCATTTTAATTTAGGTTATTGAACTTTAATAATATGAAATTCAATTCAATATTAAAGTACATGTGAAATAGCATGTTGCACACACTAAATTTGCAGACAAATAGAAGAAGCTCGAGCGGCTAGTCGAATGCGCTCCATTAATCCGATCTCAAATAATGAAATAAAATCACCTTGTAATTTTTGGAGAGTGCATTAGTGCCTGTATGTGACCATTGAAGTTCTTCCCCTTTGTTTGTAGGAGAGAAAGGACATGTAGGTTTATGGCTTTGCATGTTTCTGAGAAAGACACACAAGTCACACATACCTGGCAGCAGTCTGCTGATTCTGTCTCTAAAATCCCTATTAGCTCTTTTTTTTCCTCTCCTCTCACTTTTTTTCTTTCTCTCTCCAAATTTGAGCAGGACCGCACAGAATGTAATAGATTCAGCTTTCTTTATTGCGTCTAATTGGATTACCTCCCCAGCCATCTCTCTCTCTCTCTCACACACACACACACACATACACACACAAAGAGAGAAGGGAGAGAGAGGTAGATGGCACAGGGCAGCGAGTGTCTTCTGTTGAGAGCTCTATTAATAGTACATCCCTTATACACTGGCTTGTTTATGTGTGTGCGTTGGAGAGAGTGTGAGGTGTGTTGCTGTGGTGATGTGCTGCTGACATGTGCGCTGTGTATGTGTTTTGAACAGAAAAAGGCAGAGGAAGCTCACCGGATCCTGGAGGGACTCGGACCCCGAGTAGAGCTGGTGAGTCCACATTTCTCCTCTTATTTCTGCTGCTTTCACACATCAACTGTCTTCCTTTGCCTTCAGTGTTGTCTATCATAAAGAGCTTACGGCATTAGCTAATGCTGTTTGAGTATATATTAATTGTATGATTTTCAGTATTCACACAATGGCATTTGAATGAGTGCTTATGTCAGTTTGTCTCCAGTTTATGCCATCATAACATCATCTAAAATCTTTGAGCTGATTTCTAAATAATTAGCATTAATTTTGTTTGTTTAATGTGACATTAAAAAGTCAGTTGATGTGTATGAATAGCTACAGTAACATGACCTCCACAGTGTGATATATGAGCTCCTTCAGCCTGTACATGGAAGTCTGTGTGTGAATACATGCACTGCTGCCTGTTTGTTTACAACATGGCTGTTGACCTCCTGCAGATGAGTTTGCCACAGCGCTCAGCATCTATTAGCTTAGCTTAAACAATTAGTCGTCATTTTCTAATGACAATTTTGACGAAAGAAATTTGTGGAAAAATGTTCTTGAATAGTCATTTGATCACAGCTAAGGGCAATCAATATCACATTTGACCACTACAGCACTGTGGCACTAGTGTAATTCAGTCCTCCTGAATGCTAGTGCAGTAGAAACAAACAGCACTAATTGTGATGACTGAGTGCAAGTGATTCTGAATTAGTATGTGTGGGAAAGTTTCACAAAACCTAAAACTGAGGATGCCATAGCTTGCAATGTATCCGAGGTGGAACTTGCTTTTCATGGTGCACAATCTGCATTAGGCTTGGGCGGTAATAAGGTATACCATGGGATCTAGAAATAGCATGGGTATCAGTTTCAATATCGTTATACCGGCATATATAGGACATGGTTTTCGCTACATTCATTCTTCCATGGCGGGGCGCCGCACCAAAATTCATCGAGCAATGGCTGCTTTACAGCTTCTCGTTCAAAACATTCAGTCGTTTTATTTTTTAATAGCGGGTTATAATCGCACCAAAACCTATTAAAAGGTGAGTGAATTATAACAACGCAAACTTTTCTATAATCGTAGTGTTACTGTGTGTTATTTGTTTAACCCTTTAAGGTGACTTGCTGACGGACTGACTGATGCGTGAGGCCAGCAAACACGATGTAGCTTTAAGTTAAGATGAACCGTTTCCACAATTATACTTTATAGATGAAGGTCTATGGCTCTGCTTACAATGACTTCATCTTGCTGGAGTTTCACTTTACTTCAGGACGCATAAATGCTGCTCTGTAGGTCTATTGGAGACATTAATAAATATTCCTAGCAAATTTAATAAATGTTGGAGACATACTCGTTACATTAACGCACTAAATCGCACTTCAGCAGCGTTTATTTGAGAGCGCACAAGAAAATCTGCACTTGAGCACGAACAGAGGAAATCGGCACTAGCAAAGTAATTCGCATTCTCGTATTACATGAATGCGTTCTCGACTTGTAATACTGAGCTCACGCCATTTGCCTTTGAAATAACGCCATATGGTATTTGGTAGATCTGTGTAAAAGGCCTGCCACCACAGCTGGAAAAAATCCTAGAGGAAACACTGTAGGAGACGGGTTTAAATATTGAATATAATTTATTTAATTCCAAAAAATGCGTGGTTGTCATCATGGGACAGTGTGGAGGAGAAAGAAAGAGTCGTGGGAAAAGATGGCGAGTCGTGCACCAAGTGACTTGGTCTCAAAAAAGAACACAACTTCTGCCGTTTGGCAGTATTTTGGGTTTCGACTAAATGAGAAGGGAAAGGAGGTAAATATGGATAAGGCAATTTGCAAATTGTGCAACAAAAAGGTGACCATGAGAGATGAAATACCTCAAAGCTAATGTCGCATATACAGTATTCAGTTTATGAACGGTTTAGGCACAAGCCAACAGTTTGATGATGCTGTCTGAGCCTTACGTCAACATTTTTTTATTATGCACAGTAATATATTATACCGAGTACAATAAGGTAGGAGGTCTGACGCTATCAAAAATTAGATACCGCCCAAGCCTAATCTGCATGTGGACCAAGCTAATGATGCAAGGATCGTAGTTATATATGCTGATCGGCCAGGTGAGGTAATCAAAAAAGACATTTTTATTAGTTGCGAATAAATAAGATCAGACTTTTTGTAAACCTTAGCTACAGTCTTCATTAAAGAAGTGTTTTTTATTTATTTTTTTAAACCAGGGAGATAAGACACTAACATGCAGACTGTGACTCTAATGTGAAACTGATCAGAGAGAAAATAAAAATGGAGAATTAAAAAAAACAAATAAGGAAGGCAAGAAAAGCAGTGTGCTAGCATAGTGAAGTGGTTAAAGTCAGTGCTTGGTTAGAAAATAGGCTTTAATTTGTGTGTTGCGATGACAGCAACATACACTCTTTAGAGCAGTGGTCTCAAACTCAATTCCTGAAGGGCTGCAGCTCTGCATGGTTTAGCTTCAACCACCTCCAACTCACATCTGCTTAATAGTCTGTAGTAGTCTTAAACACCTTGATAAGTTGGATCAGCTGTTTGATTAGGGTTGGGGCGAAACTGTGCAGAGCTGCGGCCCTCCAGGAATTGAATTTGAGATCTATGGTATAAAGGGGTAGTTCACCCAAAAATGTAAGTTGTCATCATTTTCTGACCCTTTATTTCTTCCACTTTTTGACTTTTTTTGTTGAAAACAAGAGAAGATATTTTGAAGAAAGCTGGAAACATATAGCATTGACGTTAGTAGTTTTTATTCCCTGGTATGGATGTCAATGTTTATAGGTTGGCAGCTTTCTTCAAAATAAGAAACTCTTAAGTGTTTGGAACCACTTTAGAGTGAGTAATAGTTTGTAAATGTTCATTTTTAGGTTAACTATCCCTTTAACGTCACTCAATCTGCTGTTAAAAAAGAACAACTCTCTAATATTGAGTAATGTGACAATCTGCTGCGGATATCTGTATTAGAGAAAATAATAGGTGCGCATGGATGATTTGTTTTGAGCTGTGGATTCGGGTGACATTCGAGCTGGTCAAGTTGTTAATGTTCTTTAGCTTGCGTTAACTAGCACTAAATCTTTTTATTAGACTGTAATAACAATAATAATAGTAATGATAACAAGAACAATATAATTACAGTAATGTTCGCTAAGAATTGCAAGCTCGATAGACCTCAGGTGGTTATTGTAACACAATTAGCTATTATAGGAGAGGAAAGTGATGATAAGAGGGGACACTGATAGGAGTTATTTGCCTTGCCTTTATTTTCTTTAAAAAAGGAGATGTTAGGAAGACTGACCTCATATCAGTTACTTATGAGCTACTTTTTCCCAAAGAAAATAAAAAAGTTAAAGAATGAGTTCAGTCGGTTCAAAGTTCTTTAAACCAACTATTTCAGAAGCTGATTTTTAAAGTCATTTATTATTATTGTTAGAATATGTGTAACTCAGTGTTTTAACTAGTTGCAAAAGTTGAATAATTATTCAAAACCTGTTAAATGGCCATTAAAATAATCAATAATTTATAATTGAATTGTTCAAATAATTGTTTGATTTATTTATTATCAAAATGATAATTTTTTTCAACCCTATTAGAAGCCAAATAGGTAGTGATCATTGAGTACATTTACATGGACACCAATGATGAAATTTTAATACGATTAAGACAGTACATGCTAATGCATTATCATGATAATGTGCAAGGATGAGTCTACCATGTAAGCAGCAATTTTTATTATTATTATTTTTATTTTTTATTTATTTAATTCCACAGAACGAAAGAGAAATGGGATTAAGACATGTGGAGTATGCTGATTTTAGTCGCATTATTGAAGTGCAGTACAGACATATAAACACCTGAATCACGCTATTACCATTGTGTAGGATTTTCACCGCATTTTGTGACAGGATATTTCATACACACACAGCTGTTTGACATTATTCTCTGCACTTACCGAGTCAGTGAAAGACCACAGACACACACATTACGAAATGCAGAGTTTTTTTCCCCCCATACGACGTATCAAACTCCATTAAAACGCCACTCTTCCAGCAGTTCATACTCTCATCCAATATCTCTTTTATCACAGGGGCATGCATGAAATGATCCTGAATGAAAGTGAAAGTTCCAAACTGCTGTTAGTCGACAAATTAAAAATGAAACACCTGAAATTACATGGAACTCCAGAGGAAATGTGGATAACGTGGTGATGCAATGATGTTTATCAAATTATGTACTAAAACATGTAAAACGGGATCA
Organism: Danio aesculapii; assembly: GCF_903798145.1. Classification (NCBI taxonomy): domain Eukaryota; kingdom Metazoa; phylum Chordata; class Actinopteri; order Cypriniformes; family Danionidae; genus Danio; species Danio aesculapii. The sequence goes on along the minus strand of NC_079442.1, from coordinate 17,414,288 downwards.
TGAAAGGAACATTTAAAAAGCAACTCATGTAAACACCTTAATCATATTATTGTGTTATTCAGATGAAGGCAAATCATTTGATTCCTGATGTCCACGTAAACATGGTCATTGTCTTGATAATAGAGTTGATACATCAGCCTTTCACATCACAGCCTCCTGTTACAGAGGCAAGACACACTGCCACATGTCATGTTTTCCCTGAGGAAAAATCCTTCGCTTGACATCTCAAACGAGTCTGTGATGGTGATAACAGAAGGTTTTTAGTTTGTGGTGTTTGTAGAAAACACCCTTTTCTGTTTCTGGGCTTGGCTGAAAAATGGGACAGTAGGAAAAGAGAAGTTATCCCAGAGCCGGGCTGCCTTGATGTGATTGCATAGTGTGTGTGTATGAGTGTGAGAGAGAAACTGAACTCTACTGCTTTCATCTGTTTCCCCTACAGCCTTTGTACAACCAGCCGTCTGATACCAAGCAGTACCATGAGAACATCAAAATGTGAGTGCACCTCTTGCTCTTTTCTTCAAAATCATGATCAGCTCCGTTAATTACTTCTTGTTTGTCTTCTCAGTTTAGAGGAGAGTTTGTATTAATTGAAAAATCGTGAGCCTGGATTGGGCACACACCTATATGGTCAATTTATTTTCTAATATATAATAGAAAACAGCACTGGGAAAGTTGGTTTTCAACTTTTTTCATTAAGTAGGGCTTGTATTGGTACGCTAAAATCATAGCAAAAATATGGCCGTGGTGTACGACAGTTTCAGTCGACGTCATTCACACTCGAGGAAATGTCAAAGTAAAGCTGTATGGGTTCACATATCATATGGAATGCTTTGTACTTGTGTATAAATGTTCATTACTAACCTTTCTGTGAACATGATTATAAACTGCAGATCAAAGATAAAAATAGCCTACTGTAACGTCTGTAATTATAAACTACAATTAACGTTATAAATGCAAAATATATGAACACACACAGAGCCCTACAGTCTCTGATATGTTATCAATTAGAGAAAAACTACACACAGCATACATTTATTACTTATTTGGCTTCAAACACACGCAACATAGCTCACAATAAACGCAAACCTCTCATCTGTATGTTTAATCTTCACCAGCACATGTGAGCTCTTGTTAGAGAGTAATTCCTTCATTCTGAGTTCATAATAGTCCAAAAGATGATGATAATAGACTGTGAGCTATATGTTGTTTTTGAACCCAAATCAGGACTAAATGTATGCTGCGTGTAGTTTTTCCGTAATTGGTAACGTGTTCATATACATTGCATTTATTTATCAATTTATTTATTTAATATAATAGCGGTCATTACAGTGGGATATTTAGCATTTTCACTACAAATACTCATTCAATTACAGTTTGAGTTTACAGTTACAAGTTTCTATTCCTTAGCTGCTTGTCCATTTATTCCCTCTGTTGAATCTTCTTTAATGTATAATGTTGTGCTTTTGATTGCACAACTCACACAATCATGAAATGTTATCATTAATTATTGTGATGCGACAAATCCCCTACGTCCATTCTTTTCCCAATGGTCTTATTTCAGTCGAGCAGACAAATGTGACAGAAAGATAGAGAAAAATAAGGCATATTTAAGCTTGTCTTCAAAGTTTTTAGTCAGTCATTTATCAACCCAAGCAGCATCAGTGGGAAGTATGTGTGTAAGAGGTGATGTGTGGGTAGATCATGGGCATTTCAGTGTGTCTTGCACGGCAGCTAATCCTGCTGCCATCTGCTGTGTAATGCAGCACTACCTCTGCACTTACACACTTAATCTAACTCGCATAAATACATGCACCAGTTATACTTCTCATTCAGTGCTCATGATGCCAGTATGGGAGGTATCTGACCCCAGACTGATTTCCCTAATTATATAGACATAAACACACAGTTTGTGCCAAGACCTACTGTATGTGCCCACACACTGACATGTAGGACTCCGTAATGCAGGATGAGACTAGATTAATGCTTGTGACCTCCAGTGTGAGAGGTCAGCGGCCAGGAATTAATCGGTACAGCGTGAGAGAATTAAAGCTGATTACTAAGCTGACCTGTATTACTTGTTAACTTTCTCTCATACACAGTCATTACAGTTCCAGCGTTTGGGGTCTGTATTATATTTGTCTTTTAAGGTTGCACTTAGTTGATCTGAATTCAGTGTATTATGAAATTGAAAATACTGTTACGTATAATGTTACATTTTTGATATGGCCTTAGTCTTTTTACTAATAATTTTTCGAATTTTACAGCATCCAATGTTATAAAGCATTCTAAAAAGCTGTCTTTAGCGTCACTTCTTGTGGTTTCTTATAAGGCTATATCTTATAAAAATAACCATAACCATAATGACTTAACCTGATGATTAATCAGTTGATTATTTCTTTGATTAATTTATCTGACAAAACCCCAATATTATTCATTACAGTTGGATAATTATAAGGAAAAAAGTATTTGCATGAGGATGTTTGCATGAGGGTGTTTAGTAGATATAACGGCACCAATGCAATGGTAGACGACATTTTGGAATGGTTGTTTAATTCATTCATTCATTTAGTCTCTTTATTAATCCAGGGTCACCACAGCGGAATGAACCGCCAACTTATCTAGCACATGTTTTACACAGCGGATGCCCTTCCAGCCGCAGCCCATCTCTAAGAAACATCCACACACACTCGCTCACACTCATACACTACGGACAATTTAGCCTACCCAATTTAGCCTACCTACAGTCTTTGGACTGTGGGGGAAACCAGAGCACCTGGAGGAAACCCACACGAACACAGGGAGAACATGCAAGCTCCACACAGAAACGCCAACTTACCTAGCTGAGGCTCGAACCAGCGACCACCTTCTTGCTGTGAGGCGACAGCACTACCTAGTGCGCCACTGCGTCGCCCGAATGGTTGTTTCATTTTATTTAATTTATGCTTCATTCTATTTTTGCCCAGTCATTAATTGTTAAATGATAAACTTAAACTATGAAATTAATACCAAATGGCACCATAGCAAGAGACTTATCAGGCATTCTGTGCATGGAGAGGAAAACAATAGATAAACATAGCATTTATTTTGTTTACAAAGGTAGAATGGCATAGTTTTGAATGATGCCTTCTATGTATATGTATGACAAAAATAGATGTTTCATTTAGACTGTAATGACCGTAATCACGAAGCCTGCCTTGTGCGCTTGTGGTAATGCTTTACTGGAACACAAGTGAAGTACAAAAGCCTCCTGTAGCCTACATGTGATTTGTTTGGCGAAAAAGATGTATAGCAAGTATAGATTAGATGCATCAATTTCTGATTATCTCTTCTCTCTTCCAGAAATCAGGCAATGAGGAAGAAGCTCATTCTCTATTTCAAAAGAAGAAATCATGCTCGCAAACAGTGGGTAAGTGATGACGTTTAAACACCTGAACATGAATGATGGGCACATCTCTATGAGTACAACCGGAGGAAATCCATTATAGCCTTCTACACCATCTTAATTCATAGGGTGATCATGTCAGTGTAGTTTTTGAATTTCAATGAGTGGTTAAGAAACATTGGAAGTGTTAAACTAGTAAGTTATTTGGTTTAGTTTTAATGTTCGCTCCCTTTATACTGTGATAATCTCAATTTTGACTAAAAGTCTATACATTTTGCCTGGTGTATTCAGGAACAGAAATTCTGCCAGCGCTATGACCAGCTAATGGAGGCCTGGGAGAAGAAAGTTGAGCGAATCGAGAATAACCCACGGCGCAGAGCCAAAGAGAGTAAAGTGCGCGAGTACTACGAAAAGCAGTTTCCTGAGATCCGCAAACAGAGGGAGCTGCAGGAGCGCATGCAGAAGTTAGTAGTAGTGCGCCGCCTTGCACGCCTACATTGAGTCTATTTATTTGTATATGTAAATGTGTGTAAATGTATATTTATTCAGGTTTTTTTTTTAGAATTTGAGTAATAATATTGAATAAAATACAGATTTATGTACAATTCAGTTTATACATTAACATTTTCTGTCTTTTTTTTAGTAGATATATTATACAAAATACTTACTGTAGCTTTGTTTACCTAACAAGTGGTTCTAATGGGATTTGCATTGTAAACCTTGATTAAAAAGTTTTATATTTTTAATTTCATGTGTTAAGTTTTTAGTTACTATACTCTCAAAATCATTCTGCATAAGTCCACAGATTGTTAAAGCAATTTTGAGCAGAAATCACAAAAATAGTCATAAGATTCTGTCTGGTCCAGACATTTGCATGGTTCATTTGAAGCTTGTGCTTTATAGAAGTGTGTTTATATCTGTGTTTGTGTATTTGTCTGCAGTAGAGTGGCTCAGCGTGGTGGGGGTCTGGCCTCGGCAGCCCGCAGTGAACATGAGGTTTCTGAGATCATCGATGGCATCTCAGAGCAGGAGGTAGGAGCGCAACTTAAGTGAACACAGTGTTTTCTGCATTGCTTTTCAGTGTGATTCACCATTTCTGTTAGACCTTCAATCAAAACACTAATCCAGTTCATTAATATACACTTGATAGTAAAGGTCTGCACAGGACTGTTTTAAGGTCTCGCTTCCGCTGGGTTTTATTATGCTACCGTCCACTCCTGCTTGGGTTTTATTCCTCACTTGACTGCTTCTCCTAATAATTCACTCTTTGTTCACCTGCTGTCCCTTTAGAACAGTTTTTATTCTGATCCGCCCGTTCCCATTAAATTTAAGTCTTGTTTTTACAATCCCACATTTAAATTTTCACAAGATGCTACAGGTTGTTTTCACGTGACGTCTTTGATGATGTGTAAAATTCAGATGGAGTGCAGGAAGTGGTTCTTCTACATAGGAATCGCTATCAGATCATTAAAATGTTTCTGTTTATGTTGTTTTTAATTGTTGAAATCGACCAAAATAAGAAATGCGGAACAGCTTTTATAGACTTTCAAACGTTTTTGCTCATAAAGAGGAGAAAGTTCAAGCAACTGGCTGAAAAACTTTTGGATAAAAAAAAAAACAACACAAAAAAACACGAGAATTAATTTGACAGCACCAATATAGATTATATACAGGCCTAGCTATGTGTATGTATATGTTAATGTGTTGTATAAAAATCAGATACAAACACCATCACACTTCCAGTAGAGTATAAACTTTGTACCCTGTCATGTAATTGCTGCAATGAAATCTCCGTCTTGTTTTGAAAAAATCTGTGTCTTTACTGGAGTTTTGGCGGAATAAACAACCGTAACGTGAATATCGAGATGTGCAGCGATTGAACAAAAATTTTAATTCAAGTAATTATCTATAGTATGCTTCCAAACACTATAGTATTCACTATAGTATTTTTCATGTAGCGCAATTATACAGTATGTATCGCATCGATGACAGGAAAATCTATTTTAGTTTCGTCGAGAACTCGACCCTCTTTATGATATAACGATCATGCCCAACATATGTGATTCTTTTCCATTTATATCTCCTTTGAAATATAGTATAAATCGCAAAAGTACTGACTTTGTCTCCCATTAATTTTTTTAACTTCCTGCCCTTCATCATCAGAAACACGTGAATCATCCACAAATCGTCTCCAAACACGTTCATATTACCGTGACATTTGAGTCGCTCACACTCCCGCTAAAATGAGCTATGGTTTTCTCTCTGTCCAATGCATTTAGTTTACAAGCGAAAGAGGGTTTAGCTTGAAAAGCAAATAGAGAGAGAAAAGCATTTGCCAAATTCCTTTTTAAAAAGCTTTTTAAATTGTGCATTTACTGTAAATTTGTTTTAAATGATCTATATATAATATATATCTAATATATAATATCTATATATAATAGGTGGTAACAACAGCCCGTAAGTTGTTGGGAATAAAACTAAAGAGCATTAATAGTATATACAAAGAAGGTGTACTTATTAAGGCTATCATGATTGTCAATGATGAGTGACATCCTGTCAAACACTTTCCAATTGTTACCATTAGGTCGTCGATATTGTGTTCCCAGGTGCGTAAGAATTAGGAAACAATTATCATTTATACCCCAAGGAATTAAGTTTTTAAATTTCTCCTCTCTCAGTTGATGACTAGTAGACTGGATTTTTTTTACCATGTTTTTAAATTATTTATATTTATATATATATATATATATGCCAAATGTGAAATTTCAGAGGTCTCTGTGAGTGTATGCTGCAAATGAAATTTCCCTAAGGGGACCAGTAAAGTTAACTAACTAATATAATATAATATGGTTTATATTTATCAAATTGACTATTTATTTATACATTTAAAGTTATTTATAAATGCATTGTTTTATTGCTTTATAAAATGACATTTAAAAACACAATTTAAATGAACACATTTAAAGATGTCTATTTATTTGTCCATTATTTGTTCATTTAAATTGTGATTTATTTATAGACATTGGTATACTTCAACTATTAAACTGATAAGTTGATTCTTCATTTTATTTCCAACTGGCACTCCCGGTCCTCCACACATTAAACACATAATACGTAATTAAAAAGTTACACTACAAAACCGTTTATTCAGTTTTTAATCACAATGTAACTGTTTTTCTGTTTTCATTCAAGCAGATGAGCATTAGAGACTTTTAAACTCTAAGAAACAAAACTTAAAACAGACAGTATTCTTCAGTGTTAAATGTTTGAGCGTTTAGTGCACAGATATCAAAGTGTCTTCACATCTCAAGGTCTGATGCACAACCAATTTGGTTTTATGGCTGATGGACTTCCTAAACACACAGTCAAGATTCAGTGGCATATTTGCTGACCATCTCTGCCTTTCTTTTAGCATCACTCTTTTTTTTTCTCTCTCTCCCCATTTCATGTTTGTCTCTTTCTTGCTGCAGAACTCGGAGAAACAGATGCGTCAGTTAGCTGTGATTCCTCCCATGCTGTTTGATGCCGAACAGCAGAGGATAAAGTTCATCAACATGAATGGGCTGATGGATGATCCAATGAAGGTCTACAAAGACAGACAGGTCATGAACATGTGGAGCGAACAGGAGAAGGACACCTTCCGTGAGAAGTACGTTCTGTGCTTTCAGTGTGGAAGTGCATTTTGATTTTTCACGAAGGGATGAGGAGTTACGAAATCTGTTCTTAGTTGAATCAGCATGTGGTTTAGCATCTATCGCTTTGTTTTAAATAGATCAGCAGTTTATATGCTTGTGGCTGTGTTTGATAGTTGGTTATTGGTTTTATGATTTTTTAAATATATTTTTTTATTATTATTATTATTTTTTTTTTTTTTGCTTATAGGTAAAATAATTACAAACTAAATAAAAAGTTGACTTTAAAATATGCTTTTAAAAGTTAATTAAAATGGTAGGCTACTGTTCTTAAAGTAAACAGAAAACTCCAGTACTTAAACGTAGAGTATTAATCTATTCATCAAAATCTGAAAATGTGGCTTGGACCTCATAAACCTAGGATATATGTTATCATATTCATATATAAACCATTTTTGATATATTTTGAAAAATGTTACATGTACAGATGGCAGATTTGTATGTCTTTGAAATCTAAACATTAACTTGTATTTAAAAATAAATGGAATGGAGTTACATATTTAAATTAGAAATTAGATTGGACTAGGTAGAGGACTGCTTACTGTGCATCCTTTTCAGTACGTGTGTCAGAAAAGTGAGTGATTATATGCATGAATACACAGCTTGACCAATTCATACATGGTTTATCCATTCATACATTTGTGTTAACCGCACACAGAGACTAACTTTAATCAGGCTATATTCAAGCTCCAAGCTTCAAGCAAGTTGCTTGAGTCTATGTTCTGTGACCTGCAACATTTGAATCACATCCAGATAAATTAGCCTCAATCTGATGTAACAAGTTAATCGAAAGCCACACCGCTTTACAAAACAAATAACTTTATAAATTGAAAACACATTATTTTGCACGACTCAGATTTAACACATTTGCAGTGTGCGGAAATTCCTAAGTTCGAATGAACTGAAATGCCAACACAACAGCACTGGGCTGCAAAAGCACTTCTCTGCTCCACAAGAGCTGCGCGCCTCTTTCTTTGGCTCTGCTACAAAGTGGGTTGATTTTTAGGATCTGATGATGCGATGACACTAAAGTAAACATTCCAAGCCCACCGATGTGATCATATGCTTCAGAGAACAGCCGGTGCTGATCACATCAGTGTAATCATTCGTGTTAAAGGGTTAAAAGTGTGTTATTTTTAATTTTTAAATTTTTCATTGTTCAGTATTTCTCTGCGTACCACTAGAAGGAAGCCCGCGTACCACTTACCACAGTTTGAGAACCATTGGATTAGAGCATAGCTATTGTAGTCTACATGTTCATGTGGTTGAATACGTTTATAGAGCAGATACTGACCTAATTCTTACATTATAGGATGTGTTAATAGAGAAGATTTTAAACACACCATGTTGTTTTATACCTCTTGATTTTAACGTTTTATGTTACTGACATCCAGCCAGTTGTAATATTTCAAATTTTGGCAACCAAAATAACTGCCAAAGCTTTTTAATGAGGAGTTGGAGATGTATCAGCGTCTGTTTTGTGCACACAACATAAATTAGCTAAAGCATGTAAACACATCAGATGTGTGAACAAGCTTCGTTTTAACCAAATATGATGCTAGAGTTAGTAATTTGGCAAATTTGTCTGACCTAAATATTGAGAGGTAGCTTGTTGCCAAATAACATTCCAACTGTGAATGTGACATTCTAAATGGCATACAGTTTCATTGAAATACAAACACTAAAACATTTGTTTTCTGGTTTCCAGTTAAATGAACATGGTGGATGCATGAATATCAGTCTTCACCATATTTGATTTGGTGGTGGAATTTCTTTGTAAAGGAGTGATAGCGAAGTCTGAGAGACAGAGAGATCTTCTCAACTTACATTCTTAAACATGACCCGTTATCATGCCTTTCTAAACTAATTTCCTCCATAAAAAGTATTGAAAGAATCAAATGGATAAAAACATTTAGCATGTTGTATTTATTTAGGTGCGTCCCAAATCGCATACTTGTGCAATATTCCACGCCGCTTTGTATGAATAGTGTAAGTCAGGCATGTCCAAGCTCGGTCCTGGAGGGCCGGTGTCCTGCAAAGTTTAGTTCCAACCCCAATCAGACACACCTGGGCTAGCTAATCAAGCACTTACTAGGCTTTCTAGAAACATCCGTGCAGGTGTGTTGAGGCAAGTTGGAGCTAAAATCTGCAGGACACCGGCCCTTCAGGACCGAGTTTGGACACCCCTGGTGTAAGTAGTGCGTTCACACTGAAAACTCTAAAAATAAGTGCACTTTAATTACCCGGATGATGCACTCATTCAAACGGTAAAATGAAGTGTGGACTGTTGGACACTTCACGCACTCAACGACCGCAGGTTTGCTCACGTAGTGGAAGGGGCGGAGATCTTCTACGAGATTGAGTATAGCGCCTCCCTATGGTGAATGCGGTTATACTCAGGCCAGGCGTTATTTGATTGTTTGGTCAAGTATTTCACTGATGGCAACCACCAAACATCATCAGCGAAACGGTTTAAATTTCCGCTTAGTAAAAAAACTGTAGTGTTCCATTTGGGACGACACTACATACCTATACTATACTGTTGAGTGTGTAACAGTATATATATATATATATATATATATATATATATATATATATATATATATATATATATATACACACACATATATATATATATACACACACATATATATATATATATATATATATATATATATATATATATATATATGTTTGTGTGTATATATATATACATTTATATGTATGTAACTGTTGTATAGTATTAGCAATGTATCACAGCTATTCCTCTCTTTCTCTGCAGGTTTATCCAGCACCCAAAAAACTTTGCCCTGATAGCCTCTTTTCTGGAGAGAAAGGTACACCTGCTTCTTTATTAATATCCTCCTCTTCATCTCATTGTTTGCACTGCAGGCTGTTTGCACCGCTTGAATGCGATCAGAGTGTTTGAGCTGAACGACCAAGATTTTAAGTGCTGTATGTGTGTGTGTCCCACCACAGACGGTGGCTGAGTGTGTCCTCTTCTACTACCTGACTAAGAAGAATGAAAACTACAAGAACATCGTTCGCAGGAGCTACCGTCGTAGAGGCAGGAGCCAGGTAAGCAACTTTCCAAGCATGCCTTTTGACTCTTTGAGGTGTACTTTGTTTAATATGTTCTGCTGAATCTTGCGCACGATCACGTCCATATCGCTTTCTAAGTATACTCAATCATGGTGAGGTCTGACACATGTAGTGCCGATGCTTTTTTTACATTCTACCTGACAGCAGGGGGCAGCACAGAGCGTCTTTGTACTATTCTAAACGCACATTGTATAAATGTTGACAATTTCTGATCTCTTCGAACAAAACAAAAGTCTTAATGCTGCATTTCATACAAGTAGGGTTTAATGGATGTGGATTATGCATCAAAAACAATTGTACTAATTTAATTGTGAATATTTACTTTTTATATATTATACATTTTGTAGTTGTTTTATTAACGCATAATGGTGCTAATTTAAAACATTGGCTCTGTTTCCATCTGCATTTTCAGTGATCGGATCACAAGTGGTCAACCAAGATGCGTTAGAGTTTTCAACATGTTGTTAACAAGCATTCAAATGTGTGAAATGCAACCACGTGTTTAGATTCTGTCAAAATCCTCCTCTCTTATTTGGTCACGTTCTACATCACTTTCGCTAGCAAGCATGCAGATGAAAAGAATGTGAATGGCAGCTACATTAATCGAAAAAAAGCTTGCATGCCTTGTTTTGAAGCACTATCTCACAACGCACCCCATTGTGATTGTGTTAGGTCAGTAGGTGAAGAGTAAGTGCTCTTTTGTGGCTGTTCAAATACATTCAAACACTTTGAAAGCACTCTGAACAAGTGTACAAGCTTAATAAATTTTAGATTTTATTTACACCATTTACTCCAATGCAAAAATGCATCTTAATTCCAGGTGTAAAAGAGGCTATATTGATAGCTTTCAAATGACATCATGTAATTAGGGGAACACTGCCCCCCCCCTGGCAGGCAAAACAAAGCTTTCTCCCGCTTCCAGCCAAGTTACAAGCTGAGCGATTTCTTGGTTTTAACCAAGATAGATGTTCTGCAATAGGATTTATCTAACCAATGAGGAGACATTCATCTGCTGATTCATTCATTTTCTTTTCGGCTTAGTCCCTTTATTAATCCGGGGTCGCCCCAGCGGAATGAACCGCCAACTTATCCAGCACGTGTTTTACGCAGCAGATGCCCTTCCAGCTGCAACCCATCTCTGGGAAACATCCATACACACTCATTCACACTCATACACTACGGACAATTTAGCCTACCCAATTCACCTGTACCACATGTCTTTGGACTATGGGGGAAACCAGAGCAACCGGAGGAAACCCACGCGAACACAGGGAGAACATGCAAACTCCACACAGAAACGCCAACTTACCTAGCTGAGGCTCGAATCAGCGACCTTCTTGCTGTGAGACGACAGCACTACCTACTGTGCCACTACGTCGCCCTCACCTGCTGATAATAAAGGATAAATTTGTGGATTTATACCAAACGACAGACTTTTTGACTCGTCACGATCTAAAGTACCTACAGTATAACTGTTGGTACTTTTGTGCGTTTTTTAAAAAATATATTTTTTCTGTTTTTAATCTAATTTGCAGTTCAAGTATGTTCACTAAATATATTATAAATTATAATATAACCGAAGTCAAAATATAAAGACGTGAACAAACAAAGAGACAGCAAATATAAAGACACACACTCATCTATACCACCATCACTAATGACTGAATTGCTGAAGGATTCAGATACAGATTTAACTGTTAATCATTGCTGAAATGGAGCATGACATTTTTTAAAGGGGTGGTCCACTAGGATATCATATGTTAAACTTTAGTTGATGTGTAATGTAGCTGTGTGAACATAAACAACATCTCTGAATGTGATATGCTCAAAGTTCAATGCAAAGGGAGACACCGGCTTTTACAGAGTTAGCTTAGCAAAGCCTACAGCAAATGAAGTTTGGGGACTACAAAAAAAATACATCCGGCCTAGTAAGATCACAAATGCTTCAGAATACGTGCATTCACCACGCACATACACCCCGTGCAGCAAAGGGGCTTGGCCAGAGGGGCTGTATTGCTGTAATGTTGCAGAGAAATCTAAAATGCCGTTCAAATGCTGCTATTTCCACAGAGCTTGTTCTGTTTCTGTATTTGAGCTACCAAAGGTCATGACACAAAGACAAGTGCTTACAATTTAATTTGAATTATGTTCCAGAGAATTATAAAAATATATAGCTAGCATTTGACAAAGAAGAGCTTCCAGAAACAAAGAAGGAGCAGCTCTGACCGTAATAGAAGAAGCTGTGGATTGTGAGCCACAAACTTTAAGTATTTTTATTTGTTCAAATTGATCTATAACATGCACAGTTTCTAGCGTACGTTGTAGCAAGCATGTAAACAATGGGAAATGCTGTTTGGCACCGCTAATAATGTAGATACAAATCAATATTTATCCGTCAGGTGGCTGTAAACTTCCACAGTCTTCACCAGCACTGCAGTGTCTCTCTATGCGGCTGCTTTCCCTGCATTATACATCTCAAATAATGAGGTCCAGCTGTGTCCTCTGTGTCATTTTTTGATAAGGCTAATAGCTACTCTGACTGACAGTGTTTACACTGCACAAAAGCACATGCTTGAAGGGCCGTGACGCTTTTCCTGGTGACTTAAAGCCGTTCCACGAATCGCAGCACATTATGTTAGCTGACCAATCAGAGCCTCTTGTGGGCAGGCTTTCAGAGGAACTAGGAAATATGACAGTTGTTTTCATGTTAGCTGAATAGCTGTATATAATCAAAGTAAGATATATGAAAAAATAACGTGATTTTCAGAATGAAGCATGAGCACACATTGCTTTGCATCTTATAAACACAACCAAGCCTTAAAATTACACTCTGGACCCACTCCTTTAAATGATTTTAAATGACCAATCCCAAAATGTACATTTTGTTTCATATATCTTCTGTTGACATGATTCAAATATTCATAGCTGAAAATGGAAGGAAATCTGACCAACTTATGGTGCATTTCTAGGATGCTACTATTCTAAGCTGCCATTAAAACCCATTGTTTTGCCCGCTAGGTCTTCGTACAGGTAACATGACTGAAAAATATAAATTGTTATTAGCTTACTTCTTGCCAAAATCATTTCAGTCATACATTTTGCAGATCTCTATATGAGTGTCCAAAATAAAAGTCTCTAATCAAGTGGTGTCCTGTTGCAATTTTAGAGTAGAAAAGCTGAAATTGCTCATTATGGAGTGGAATGGAATGCAGCATAATAAAATGAAAAGCTTTTCGAAGTTGTTCAAAGAATTATGGCATATGAAACCATAGACACATTTATTCTGCTTGTGGATCAGTCCCCTCTTTACCAGCATTTACCTTATCATCACGCTTATAGTGGCATTGTGAATCTGGCTTGTCTTTTTAATGAGTGTGTGTTATTAAAAATAAATCAGCATGATTCTAATGAGTATCACAGGCACACACCTCAAAGTGAGTTGAAACCATATGCAGTAATTATCCAGCTTCTGTGCCCTGCTGGAGATCACAGTGACTCTCTGCTAATCTTATATACTCATTAATGTATGTGTGTGGGTGAGTGTCATGCACTGTTGCGACGTGAATATAAAAAAATGTTTGCGTTTTGGTTTAAAGAGAGGGCAAGCAGGAGCGCTCTGTGTGTGTCTTTCCTGCAGCTCAATAAAAGCTGATAGAATAATGAGTCCACAGCCCAAACACATTTGTTTTACTGGTCTTCTGCTGCTGGAGTGCTTCTGCTCAGGTCATTAAATATCGCCTGATCTTTAATGGGCTCACATTAAAACGCTCTCAGCCAGTACCACAAACACCGAAAACGAGGGATACAGCAGGATGAGCCTGATGGGTGAGAGAGAGCATGAACAAAAGCGAGACAGAAAAACAGAAAACAAGTTACTGTACGGATGAGTGCATCTGTAGATGTGTGTTTAACTGTGCATGAGTAACTGAGCATGTAGCGCTGTAATAAGGGACGTGGGCAGCCGACGTGACGTCTGATTTCACTGCTCTCAGAGAAAGACCATTCATTTTTTGTCTTGCTGTATAATTATTTGGTAAATTGATTTTGTGATTTTTCTGTAATTGCTAGTTCAAATAAATGCTAAACTTCTAGATGAAGCTGCACAGTCATCTTCAGCAGTTATAGCAATCGTATTAAAATGATTTAAGACTAACGCGATGATGATTTAATTACATTTCATCAGAAAAGCTGTTTTATATTGCCATAAAACATTCATTCATTCATTTTCCTTCGGCTTAGTGCCTTTATTTGTCAAAGGTCACCACAGCGGAGTGAACCGGCAACTTATCCGGAATATGTTCTACACAGTTGATGCCCTTTCAGCTGCAACCCAGTACTGGGAAACATCCATACACTCTCACATTCACACTTATACACTATGGACAATTTAGTTTATTCAATTCACCTATAGCGCATGTCTTCGGACTATGGGGGAAACCGAAGCACCTGGAAGAAACCCACGCAAACATGGGAAGAACATGCAAACTCCACACAGAAATGCAGACTGACCCTGCCAGGGCTCAAACCAGAGACCTTCTTGCTGTGAGGTGACTGTGCGAATTACTGAGCCACCGTGACGCCCCAAAAATCAACACTAGATCGTGAGGATTCAGGTTCCAAATCTGTACCTTAACAGGATCTTGGAATGCCCTGTGATGTGACCTCAACTACTTAGAACTACTTAATTTCAATTGAACAAATTGTTCAGTAAATTGGGTTGTTATTGTACATGCCATTTTAATACATTCATAATAAGTGAAAATCTGGTAACTGAGGTCAATGTAAAACATTTTGTCCAATCATTTGATCGAATTGCTTGTGTAGTACAAACAGCCACAGAAGAGCAGCTGCTCTCTCCCCACTGATCTAATTCTGAAACATTACAAGATCTGAAATCTTAGCTTAGGCATAAGTTCATGTGCTCTCGTCCAGCTTATTCTTATAACCATCCAACGCATTGGATATAATTTTGTGAGATGCCGCTCTCCATAACATTTCGCATTATTTCCTGTTGCTTTCATAAGTATATTGTGCAAGCCTATGTTGCGGTGGTGTGCTTGTGAAAATGTGCCATACAGTACACAATCAAAAACATCATAGTGCAAAATCATATATTGAATGACAATACATTTGTCAGCTACGTTTCTGCATGTATGTGTAAGGTTATCTCAGGTCCTGTCTGTCAAGCGGAAAAGCTGTGGAGTGTGGAGACATTGTGATTCTTCTTTCACTTCATTGATCACTCCATTCTCTGTCCTGCCACTGTCTGTTCATTCTTTTTCATAGAATTTTTTTTTTCCTTCGGTCTTTTGTACTTGCTCTTGTGCTTATATTTCTTCCCTGACAAAAAGAGATGATTTATGGTACCTTGTAACTCAAAATGGAATTCTTATGTGAAGGAAAGCCCAGATACAAAGAAGTGAGACCTGGGTATTGGGGTGTTTTTTTTTTTTTTTTTTCTTCGCACTTTGTTTACAGACAGATTTATAACAAGACGTCCTGGTTCAAGACAGCATTTAGGAAATTATAGGGGAATTTGAGTGTGTACAGCCAATTTACATATTTATTTATTCAGCATTTTATGTCAGCAGATGAGAATGTTAAAAGGACAAAATGTTTTTGATGTGGATTTAATTGTGTGTGTTTTGATTGGCTGTGCTCGCAGAATAACCAGCAGGCACAGCAACAGGTGAACCGGAACAACCAGGAGGAGAAAGACGACAAGGAGAAAGAAAAAGAGGGAGAACGTGAGGAGGACAAAGCGGAGGGAGAGGACAAAGAGGATGGCATAAAGTGAGTATTTTTCCCTCTTTTCGCTTGCCTGCTTCTCCCTCTTCTCACATCTGTCCGTCGGCTGTTTTTCCTTGCGTTTTCTCTCATCAAATCCTTTGAACTCGTGGCCTTAAAGCTTGTTTTTCTCTGTGATTCAGCTTAAACTGAGAAGGCACAGTTATATAACCAGGCAGGTGGAAAAAGCATTCTGCTGACTTGCCACTCAAAGCCAGTGCTAAAGTCCTCCGATTCAGAGCTCTTTTAAGCTGCTTGTGTGTCACAGACTCTAGGTTAGAAATGTGCTTATGATACCACAATTTTGTGATTTAAATTTTAATACAAGGACAGTTTTTAGATTTTTTATATATATATATATTATATTCAATTAATATTTATAAGTTGAATTATGAGCAATGTAATTTATAATTCATTAAAAAATATAGGTGAAGTCAGAATTATTAGCCCTTCTAAATTATTAGCCGCCCTGTTTATGTTTTACACCAATTTCTGTTTAACGGAAAGAAGATTTTCTAATAACTAGAAACTTTAGAACTTTCTTTATAATACCTTTCTAATTAATTTCTAATAATTGATTTATTTGATCTTTGCCATAATGACAGTACATAATATTAAACTAGATATTTTTTAAGATACAAGTATTCAGCTTAAAGTGCCGTTTAAAGGATTAACTAGGTTAATTAGGCAAGTCATTGTATAATGATGGTTTGTTCTCTAGACGGTTGAAAAAACAAATGGCTTAATGGGGCTAACAATGTTGACCTTAAAATAGGACGATATTGCAAAAAACTTATCATGATATCATGTTTGATATCATTCGATATCGATAATTATTGAATATTTTTTTAACAATCCATTTAGGAATATTAGGATTTTTTTTATTTAACCACTGTGTTTTAAATTACCAATATTACTATGACAAATAGTTTAATTAGTCAAAAACCAAAAATATTAAAATAAAATATCTGACCTTTAAAAAAAAAAAAAAACACTTAAGTGTAAAAGACTTTTAAACTTGATAAATAAAATGTAACATGTATGTGCAATGGTAAAGCATAAATACTAAAAAAAAGCAAATCAAAGCAAACTTTAAGGTGTGAATAATAATGATACAGTAAACCTCAAACTCAACAACACAAAGTATGATAATCAAAGCTGAGCTTTTGAGTAAAGGAACCAACCATCATTATTCAAATACATACTGCAACATAACAAATTGTGAAGTTGAATGACTATATTACCCCCATGTTAAAAAAGCTTTCAGATGGGGTGCTTGTGGCTGGGATGCACAAAAAAAGAAACCAAAAAGCCACTCTGGTGACATCTTTACATTCTTTTTTTATTTACAATCTCCTCACTGCTGCTATACGCCACTCATTTTCGCATGTGTTGTTATTCTGACCTGAAATGACAATGTGTGCGCAAGGGACTTTGCTCGTGCTCCCCTGGCATCTCTTGTAACTAGGTGACCATCAATCGTTTTCTCAGAGGATGACAAATGAACAAACCATTGCTGCGGTTTCGATACAAGTTTATGTAGAAAAGTTATGTTTGGGTGCGCTGTTTTTGTTAGGTAATTAGTCTGCCGTCTGCCTCTGCCTACTGAAATGTGTATATTCCACACAAAGTGTGAAGCAGATTAGTTAGTTTTACTTGCATGAATTGCAGCATTCAGAAAAGTTGAGATGTTTTCAACTAGGAGCGCTTGGAAAATGAGTGCAGTTCATGTGGCCGCTGCTTGCACAATATGTGCACGCTGCTCCCATAT
Source organism: Danio aesculapii (assembly GCF_903798145.1). Classification (NCBI taxonomy): domain Eukaryota; kingdom Metazoa; phylum Chordata; class Actinopteri; order Cypriniformes; family Danionidae; genus Danio; species Danio aesculapii. Next base: position 17,396,554 of record NC_079442.1, on the reverse strand, counting down.
GCGCGTTGTTAAAGTCGCGTGCCTCCAGTGGTAATGAAAAACTGACACCCCTAAGCTTATTGCCGCTGCTTCCAAGGCGCACACTCAGCAACCACATTTAATAAAACTATAGCGCTTCATACCGAAACTACATACCAAATCTTTTTTATCGATATTGGCAATGGTGTTCGGTCAATAAATATCAATACCGATTTTATTGCCCAGCCCTACCTTACAAAAACAAAAAAAAAACTGCTTTTATTCTAGTCTAAATAAATCATAAGTCTTTCTCCAGAAGAAAAAAATATTGTTGGAAATGCTGTGAAAAATTTCTTCCTCTTTTAAATATCAATTGGGAAACATTTTTTAAAAATCCACCGGAGGGAGACCAATTTTGTCTTCATCTGTAATGAACTAATATGTAAAATAAGTACATTTCTAATACAAATATAATAATAATACATAATATATTATAAGACTAGTATATATAATATAAAAGTAGTATCTGAATAAACTAATATATTTCTTAAAATGTGTATCAAATTGTATGTCTGGAGGGTCTTAAAATGTCTTAGGTCGTGTGTTGTAGGTCGTAAATCATTTTAAACAGGTCTTTCTTTTCCTATGTCCAAGAAAAGCTACTCAATTAGGCTGACAACCAATCACCAATTATCCATTTTATATAAATTTATATATTATTTATATAAATATAATACAATAAAAAAAATAAGTTTTTTTATACAGTATATATAGAGAGAGACAGTTCACAACAACTGTTAGACATTTTTACACCAAATTCTCCAAATTAAATTCCCTAATTAGTGTAAGAACTAAAGCAACACATCCCTTCACAAGATCTTTCATTAATACAAAAATATTAACTGAAGTAATCAGGCCATTAGAAAAAGACTCCTTAGTGTTTAGCCCTGTATGAATCTAACATTTTATTCATAATGGTCTTAAAAGGGTCTTTAAAGGTCTTAAATTTGATCTGAAGAAGCCTGCAGGAAACCCTGAAGTAACAGTAAGAAGTATAAATAAATTAAGACCAAACACTTGGTTTATTTGATTAATATTACATTTGTAGTTTATTTTTTTTACCATCTATTCTAAAGCTCACATTTTTCATTTTCTCAAAACACTGGTTAATTACAAACTCAGTTTCTGTATCATTCCAGCCTAATTTTCTGAGCACTAGTTCCCTCACAGGTGCACACTATATTAAAATGCTCTAGGGAAGTATAGATAACGGTGTATTAATCTAAACCAAACCTGTGCAGTCAGCAGTACTGTAGGGTGTGATTAGAGCACATTAGCACTGGCCCGAATTCAGGGCCCTCAGTATACGCCCCAGCAAGCCAGCTATACATTAAATGAGCACATTAAGCCGAGTCTGTGCATTTCTCGGACTTTTCCCCCATGATTCCCCCAACCTGCGGGCACAGCTGCTGCTCCTATATTTAGCACTGTATCTGCAAGATGAATAATGTGCAGGTAAGATGAATGAGGATCTGCTCATCCCACAGCCACTTCCTGACACTGTGCTATACGACTGAAGCAGAGTTCACTTGCTAGTGAGCCACAATTTGCATAGTCTTCACATTCATGTGTGCATGCATTTACAGTACAGCCTTTCCATGTGTCTGCCTGTGTCTTTCCATTAATGTCTGTCCATCTTTTTATCTTTCCATCAGTCTAATGTGAATTTAAGGTGTTTAAAAAGCATGAGTGCAATTGTAATATTGATTTTAGTAAATAAGTTAATATACTATTATATTTTAGACGCAGTGTTTATTCTCAGTTTTGCCTATGACATACACAATCTGTTGTATCTAAAGTTCACTAACTGTTTTATCCTATATTCATCATCATTCCTCAAGCTTATTCTTTGGTTATAGGATTATTCTTTTTCAGTGTGAATATAAAACCTGCTTTTAACTTCGGTGTATACACACCCTTATGTTACTCACATGTCCTGTATTGCACATATGACTTCTCATTCTTTTCTTGTCTTCTATATATTATGCAGATGTACTGTAGTATATATTTTTTCTGCAGTCTGTCTTTTTGAATATGTGATGGCTTGTGTCTTTCGCAGTACTAAGTGTTCTTTCCTGGAGCCGACATTTGCAAAAAATGCCGCTCTGCTGTTTTTTGCTTTAAGGGTGTTAAAACCACAACTTGTGTCTTGCTTGTTTATCTGAGGTTACCTGTTGTATTTCAAGGGTCACAGTGACTTGGCCTAACTCTCACCCCAATTCAGCCGGGTGGAGGAAAAATCTCGCAAGATCTGTATATTTGTTGATCGAAATTTAAATGCATAAATAAACAAATAATATTTTATTTAAAATAATGAAAGGAGAGTTCACAATAAAATGAAGACCTCATAATCATGTACACACCCTGTTTCACTTCAAACTGGAACAAATAAATTGTTTGTAAATGTATCTAAAGATAAATATTACAAGTAGATGAATAAAAAAATGCAGACCTAAATGTTTAAAAAACACTTGAATCAAATTATTTATTTCAAAAAATGGTTTGTAACTTTAAAAGTTTCTTTTTTTCGGTTTGTTTTTTGTTAAATTTAATATGTAATTTGACATTAATTAGAGAATTAATCTCATCGTTATGTCAATAATTAGAAACCAATTTTGAATTGATTTACAGCCTTGCAATCTAATTTTCTTTCACCCTGTACATCCATTCTTCTTTCCATCTTATTTATTTAAATAAAAAATCAAGACAGAGAAGGAAAAACACTTTTAAAGGTGTCATAACCAGAGGTGTGAACAAAACATTTATTTTATCATTTGTTTTTATCAAAACATTTATTTTCACATTAATATATTTTATCATGTCAATAGGATATTTGCAGAAGGACTTTAATTTGTCAGTAACCTGGGTCAAATGCTTCTGGTGAACTGTATGCCCTTACAAAATTGACGCGTTCAAGGTCTGTTTTCTTTAAAAACCAACAATCTTCAGTGCCTAAATGATATATGCTTTAAAGTGGGTCTCAGAATGTACAAGAAGTACCGCGCTAAATAAATTTTTTTCGCACCATGTCTTTAAAGTATTCAAATTTATTTTACCCCATTATTTTCAATGGCGTTTCTGCGCTAGCCTGCTGAGCTCATCCTGATGGGCGCGTGAATGTAAAAAGGCTTTTCATCTCGGTTTACACGTCAACAACTAAATGAATGCTGAAGTCTATTTAACTGATTATATTTTAATTACATTACAACATCGATGCTGTAAAAGGAACTGTGTAAAATTGAAAAAGTCACATTAACCATCCACCAGAAGTTTATTGGTATGGGAAGAAACACTAGTTCTGCAATGTCAATTTTATTTATATAGCACTATTAAACACAACCAAAGGTTGCCCAATATGCTGCACAATACAGTACACGTCACAAAGAGGAAGTTATCAAATTTGGCTAAAACAAACAATTCTCGCTGATAAAATGCCAAATCAAAAAGGTAAGTTTTCAACCTAGATTTAAAAAAAGACAGAGATGATATGATATAAAGCAGGTCACACACCGGATGCGGCTCTCGGCGCTGCGACACGGCTTGCACATGACAGTTGGAAGTATCGCACACCAGAAGCGCATATTGGCATCCTATTTAAACGAAACCACGCTCTGTGGCGTGGTAGAAATATGAACAGTGTCCTGAGTCGTGGCTGGGCGCAGCGGACAGCCGCCGACTTGCGGCGCCGATGTGTGTACCCTGAAAGAAACCTATGTTTAGAATTCTGAAATGCGTAGCACTGCGTGGCGTGACAAGGGGCAGAGCATTCCACAATCTAGGACCAGCTACTGCGAAAGCATGGTCACCCCTGCATTTCAGCCTCGACTTAGGGATGCATAATAATCTCTGGTTTGATGACCGAAGAGACCGACCAGGCTGATGTTCAGTCAACAAGTCTGACAGATAAGAAGGTGCCAGGCCATTTATTGATTTAAAAAACCAAGAGAAGAATTTTAAAAGTGACAATAGTGCACAGGCAACCAGTGCAAAGACTTGTAAGACTGGTGTGATGTGCTCATGTTTTTGGTACCCGTTAAAAGCCTTGCAGCAGCGTTGTGAACTAACTGCAAACGTGATAGAGTTGTCTGACTAATTCCAAAATATAGTGAGTTACAGTAGTCCAACCTAGAAGTAATAAAAGCATGTATAATTTTTTTCAATTTTTTTTTTAGATAGAATAGGTTTTACTGTTTTTAAGAGTCGAAGCTGAAATATACAGGATTTGACCACTTCATTTATCTGTTTATCAGATCTCAAGCCATCAGAATAAATAAGCTCCTCTGGTGTATGGTTTGTTAGGGTGGAACAATATTTGGCTGGGATACATCTATTTGAATATGTGGATACTGAGGGTTCAAAAAAATGCCTCTTAAAGTGCCTTTAAAGTTGGAGGGGAAGTGCTTCGCAATGCACATTACCAATCAAAAATTGAGTTTTTGTATATTCACAGTAGGAATTGTATTAGATATCTTTGGCTTTTTGGCATAAAAGAATCGATCATGTTAAACCATACATTGTATTTTTAGTCAGTTTTATGATCCAGGGTCATATATAGTGCTATTTATTGCTCTTGAAACTTGTCATATTATACAAAAAAATGTGAGGTAACCTTGTTTAATTGTAACATAACTTTATTTTTGCTGTGATGTAATGTACATTGAAATTACGAAATCAAGAAACTGTAGAATGTGACTTTAACAATGGCTTTTTCCATGTTGTTGCAGAGATGACACCTCTGGTGAGGATGGGGAGGAGAAAGAGCCTCCTGTAACCGTTAAAGGCCGTCGCACAGCGAACAGCCGTGGACACCGGAAAGGACGAGTCACTCGCTCCATGACCAACGAACAGGAAGAGAACACTTCACCTCTCGGCAGCGAGCTGGGTTAGCAAACACTCACACACTGTTGACTTTTTCACTGCCTCTTTGTTTTCCTCCGTAAATTAACTGTGTGTGACCTTTATTGTATAACATTGACCCACTTTCAGTTTCATAACTTCACTTTACTGTTCTTGGAATTGTTTGGACTGCAATAGTATTAACAGAACAAGAATGACCCTAATAATGAAATGCTGCACAAATATTAGATGGAGTAGATATCATCTGTCCCCTGTGTGTCACAACATTCACTGGTTCTACAGTGAGAACACGTTTCAGTTTCTGAAATAGACTTATCAAATGTTTAGAGCTTTGTGGCTCATCTAGCTTAGCTAAGAGCAATCTTGAACTGTCATTGGTTGTGCTTCAGTTAAAAATCTACTTCAGCTCAAGGGGCAGAATGCTAGCAGCTCTCTGCCTTTTTTAAAGTCAATCACAAGAGCTTGAGATGTATACATGTATATAAATCTTCAGCTTGATTTTCTTGTTTGGTTTAGTTCAGTTGCCTTGAATTTCGATAAATATATATGAATTTCCCTTTCTTTGTTTTGTTGACTACCTCCTGCATTAAACACACGCAGGCTTATTTATTTTCTTTAAATAAGCCATTTCATTTCTTTTACCCTGATTTCCTTTTATTTTAGTGTGTATTACATCAGTTTGTGCACCCACAAGTTTTATGAAGTCCCATAATTATTTGAACTGGAATTGAATTAACTTGCGTTACTTTATATTTCTCTGTTTTTAGCAAACCTGGAGATGAATGAGAGTTCTCGCTGGACAGAAGAGGAGATGGAGACGGCAAAGAAAGGTCAGGATCTTGGTTGTGTTTATTTATTTTGTTTGCGTTTGTTTTGACAGAACACCCACTTGATGGGGTTAAGTGTGTGCACACGCATTTAAAGGGATACTATTATACTTTTTACATTTTCCTTTTAATTTTGAAAATAGTTACAAGGTCCACTCTATTGGGTTTCTATTTCAGTAAACACTGCATCTTAACTCAAAGACAAATTGGGTTTTTACCCTGGTAAGTTTGCGCTTTGATATTGAGCTTAAGAAGGTGGAATTGTCGCCACAGTAACTTATGCTACACTGACATCTGTAACATTCTGGGTTAGAGAGCCAATCTGCTGTGAGTAAACAGATACACTATTTATATTATATATATTTAAACCATTTTAAATGAAAAGCAGTTTTGAGTCAAGGGTGTCTTTTGTTGCTAATATTTTATTTCTATTTTAAGAATTAATTTGTGAATTAACATTAATAATCACATTTAAATAATCACATATAAATTTGCTTTAATATATATATAAAGCTTTAAAAATGACTTTTAAGCTATGTGTGAACCTACATTAATCAAATCCGGTGATTGATTAGCATTCATATAATATTTGCTTCTCCATCAGTAGTGTTTATTTCTTTGTAAATGTGTTTAGATTCATTATAATTTTGATATTTAAATCTCTTAATCCTTAATGGATATTTACATTAAATGTCGCCTACGCTATTGCTGTCTTTTGGAAGGAATGCGTCAATAGAGCCACCATTTTAGTACAGGGTAGCGCTCCTTTGAAATGAATGTGGGACCAAGCTTCAGTGGAGCACTGGCCATCAAGATCCCAAGATATATACATATATATCTATGATTGGGAGTTTTCCCGTTGGTCAGTATGGAAATATTTTTTTAAATAACAAAATTATAATTTGACACCAGTGCATAAGTGATGTGTGTTGACAAGGAGTGTGTGTTTATGTGCATGGAAATGCATTATCCTCCCTGTCTGTTAAATTTGATCTAATCCCTGTCCTGAAACACAAACCCTTACCCGCTTTTAATGATAAATCTAATGGAGAGAGCGATTCGTTTGTGAATGAATCTCCGTAATGAGCAATTCGCGTGAACCATCAATATCCCTGCCTCTCAATGTGCACATCCATCTTTCTGATCTAAATGGTATATGACATTTGCCATATTCAGTATTTTAGGGTGGACAATATGCACATTGAGGTGCAGTTATGTTATCAGGCACCCTTATGTTACTTCAGAAACTAGCTGATACTTCACTTACTGTAGCTGACAATAATAAAAGTTCTGGCACCGCAGCATCTTGTTGTCAAATTTCATTAACATTGTTTGCTGATTTTATTCAACAAAACAAGCATAAACCTAGAATTTAATGCAAGTTGATGCTACTTTGCCTTATGGTCAGTGTAGTAAGTGACTATTATCATCAATAATGTGACTTTAGCACAAAAGTTCATAACATATACAAACATTTTCTTATCAAGGGCCAAAAACCAAATGAAAGTTTCCATGTGTAATCTCCTAATCTTTTTCGTAATATTTAAAAATAATTAGAATACATTGCTTTAAATTATATAAACGAATGCGGTATATTTAAAAAAAAATGTTTAATGAAGTTATTACAGCAAAAACATAAACAGTCTCCTTTAATACAATGGAGTTTAATGCTGAATACACTAAGCTGCAACTGCCTTTGCCTTGATTTGCTCACTGATGTCTGGTGCATTGCCTGATTTCCGTCGAGTGACAGTATTTACATTTTTTTTTAAATCTGATAAATTTACAAAACTAAAGAAATTACAAAACAAACAAACAAAAGGTTACATTCAAAATGACGATATTTGTCAAAGCTATTTGCCCCAACCACCAACCCATCAATTTCCCTCTTTCCCAAATGTAATGGTGGACCAAATCAAAGGTTAGAGTGGACCAACTTTGACCCGGGGGCCCTAGTTTGGGCATCTCTGGCAGTTGAATGACATTTGTCGTTCGAGCACTGTTCAAATGGTGGCGGTATTTATGCATGCTCAGTGTCCGTATGCGATATCTAGTGTATATATCTATGATCTTCAACAAAGTGAACTCTTTCACAAAAACATTAAAACTGACACTAATTTGTCGTGTGATTGGCTGTTTGTTGCAAGCGTCATGCTTTCAGCCACATGTGGTCCAGAGTTAAAATGACAAACTCCGTTAAACCCAGAGTGGACAGAGAATGTTCATAACAAAAGTCCTGAAACCACTTAACCTGATGGTACCCAGGTTGGATTTGTTGTTGTTTTTTCAACCCAAATCTTTGCAACCCAGAGTTTGTTCAACTCATTTTGTGCAACAGGACTCAGGAGTTTAAACTTGCAAGGCTTCAATACACATGCAGATGTTTTGTTGTTGTTAGAGTATCCAAGTCCCAAGCTAAAAAGACAGCCAGCACTCTTACACACATAATTTCCAGCATGTTTTTGCTTCCAACCAAAAAAAGAAGGATTTAGAGAATAAAACAGCTTAAAAAAAGAAGAAATTTTAAGCTGAAATCTTACAGAGGCATTCTGGTGATGCCTGAGACTTATATTATATCTTTATAAACGAGCATAATGGGACTGTTCAAGTTAGAAAACTGTAGTGCTTTGTTATTTAGGTGTCCTGGATAAGAATATTTTCATGAAAGACTTTGTTTGCCTAGGCTATTGACGGTTAGGATTTCCCTGTGTCAAATTCACTAGATGTAACACTGTCTGATAAGATGTGTAATACTCAGCCTAGCAACTCCACAAACATTTACATGAGCACTAGATCAGTCTCTGTGCCCTTGGCCTCATTTCACACACATGCACTCACTGATACACATAATAATGTGTCTAAATGTGGACGCCGTGTCTTTATATGACAGCTGGGCGTTCAGATGAGCTGCTTTCAGAAATGTGCCATTTACTCGAGGTTTATTAACAAGAGTTTCATTAGTGGACCTTACAAGGTCTTCATGAGAGATTATATATTTGAGGAAAATGAACTGAATGCTTGAGTAAAGAACAAAGGTCTGATGTTCTCTCTTGTCCGTGTCAGTGTTTGGACTGTAATGTAGACTGTTAGTGTGCTAAACGGCCGTCCCGCTGACCTACTTCAGACAAGCTACTTCCACGTCGCTCACTTAACAGTGCTCTGATTCTCTGGCACATCCTATCTGATCCAGCAGGCCGCCTGCTCCTGTAACTGAATAACACTTCATTAATGATGAAGCCCCCATCAGCCAAATCACATTCGTTGTTTGCAATCACCAGAACTTGTTCTTGCTTCCGTGCCAGCATGTATTCATTTATGCAATGCAGAGTCTGAATCTGATTTAGATTTTATAGATCTTGGCTTTCATATTAGAGTCTGGTGTTGGTGCATGATTATTAAATTACAGAACTGCTCATTGTAAAACGATATATTAACATGCGGCAGTGTTAAGCAAAGAGATTTAAAATAGGCCATTTGCATATGTGTATATTATACGGCCACTTTATTAGGTACAGCTGTCCAACTGCTCGTTAACGCAAATTTCTAACAAGCCAAGCACATGGCAGCAGCTCAATGCATTTAGGCATGTAGGTCAAGGTCAAGACAATCTTCTGCAGTTCAAACAGAGCATCAGAATGGGAAATAAAGGTGATTTAGGTGACTTTGAACATGGTGTGGTTGTTGGTGCCAGACGGGCTGTTCTGAGTATTTCAGAAACTGCTGATCTACTTGTGGCTGGTGAGAGTATGTTATATATGGAAAACCATTAACTAAGACTATTAGCAGAATAAATGACTATTTGGTTGCTATATAGTTAAAAAGGTAGTAGTTAGGTTAAGGTATTGGGTTGGATTAGGGCTGTGGAATAAGATTATACTTTATTATTATTTTAACCTTTATTTTTCCAGGAAAAGCACATTGAGATTAAAAATCTCTTTCACAAGAGCATCCTGGCCAAGATTTGGCAATTAACAGTTCACATGGGTTTAACAAACAAACTAACATTAAAAAAAATAAAATGTAACATCATTCCTCCATCAAAACACACATACAATGACAGTTAAAAACTATTCAGAACATCTACTGGCCAATGTTTCAAACTCCAAGTCAGGTAAAATCTGTTTAAATGTATGTGGTGAAACCAACTCTTTAACTGCTACTGTGTTTGGAGGTTATTTCATGCAAAAGGTGCTGCATATTTCAAAACCTTTTCCCCTATTTCAGTACGCACCACTGGTCCAGACAATAAATAAAGTTCCTGAGACCAAAGGCTATAGCTAGAGACAGTTTTTTTTTACAAATGTAAGTTTGGAGATATGAGGGGAGTAAACCCAGAATAGATTTATAAACAAAGATATGCCAATGTTTGAGCCTACGAGTGGACAAAGCAGTCCATCCTACCCAAGTGTACAGTACACAATGATGAGTGAGGGATTTAAGAGTTGTTATAAGCCTCAGCGCACCATGGTAAACAGTGTCTAAAGCATGCAAACTCTGAGAAGATGCATGCATATAAATAACATCACCATAGTCCAATACAGACTTATCAGTGCTAATAACAGTTAATTTTGATTTTATTTTTTTTGTGAAACATGTTTTTTGACCAGTCTCATTAATCTTGAGTACCTATAGAGTAGTACTGCATCCATCATTTCCTCAAAGTTAAATGTGTGTTTTTTTTTGTAAATAATTTTAAGTACTTGGATGAAAACTCAAACCTAACTGAAATGCTTTGTAATAATTATTATTATTTTTTATTAAATATTATAAAGTAATTCAAGACTTTTAAAATTTAACTCCACTTAGATGATTTGGTGGGTTGTGGCTGGATGGGCATACGCTGTGTAAAACATAGCTGGATAAGATGGCGGTTCATTCCGCTGTGGCGACCCCTGATTAATAAAGGGACTAAGCCAAAAAGAAAATGAATAAACTTAGATTATATTCTGATTTAAAAAACAAAAACACATGCCGTTAAAATAACCAAATCATTTTTTTTTTTTTTGCATTTATGGTCTATGATGACTTGACATGAGAGTCTCTTTAACTCTGTAAATAACACTAATATTTAAAAAAATAATGGATCTATTCTTTATTTATTCAGTATTCAATATTAAATATATACATATTAATTTATATTTCATTTCAATAACTTTAACCATTTTTATTGCTCACTTTCTAAACATATTTCACAAGTCTCCCATTAACAGCAAAGCCTAGACAGCAGTCTTCCAGAACGTTGCTGTTATTAACCTCAATGAACCCTCTTTACCATAGTCTTACTGAGTTCTGTCCTCAAATGTCCTGGCACCCCTCACATCTAATAATAAATCAATAGTTAATACTGTGAATTGTTAATTTTCTTTGCTGTATGATGTTCGTTCTTTTTGACCAGTCTCATTGATCTTGAGTAACTATAGAGTAGTACCGCTTACATCATTTCCTCAAAGTTAAATTATTATTTTTTGTTGTAAATAATAATAAGTACATGGCTGAAAACTGAAAATGCTTTGTAATAATTGTTTATTATTTTTATTAAATAATATAAAGTAATTCAAGACTTTAAATTAAAATTTCAATAACTTTTAGATTTTGTTGAATAAAAAAACACATTACATTAAAAAACCAAAGAGTTTTTTAGCATTTCTGGTCTAAGATGACTTAAATAAATATATATTTATATTCCGTTTCATTAATTTTAACCATTTTTGTTGCTCTATTTCTAAACAGAGTTCACGTATCTCCCATTAACAGCAAAGCCTAGACTGCAGTCTTCCAGAACGCTGCTGTTATTAACCTCAATGAACCCACTTTACCATAGTCTTACTGGGTTTCTGTCCTCAAACGTCCTGGCACCCCTCGCCCCGTGGCCATCTTAACGGCAGCCAGTTCCCCCATCTGTCCTTCACAAAGCTGCTTACAGCTCTCTATGCTAATTCGTTTATCTGTGATCATTTTTAAAGCGAGAGAGAGAGAAACAACAGTAATATTTGTTAATGGCACCTGGCGGTCTCACTGCATTCCTACACACTCACAGAGAGAGAGAGAGAGAGAGATGCAGCTCTACTCTGTGACTAATGCATGCTGGCACAGCCTTTTAAAGACAGGGTGGCCTCGCTTGTGTGCACGTCTCTTGGTAAATGAGGGGATGTGAATTGTGTATGTGGTCGTGGGGGGAACTTCATGGCAGGATAGAGGCCTGAGTAACACATGACCCAGAGCTATGACACACATCTCACTCTCTTTGTGCCTTTTTAGAGGCTTTCTTTAGAGACTGAAGCTACAGACTGATGCATGTAAAGGCTATGTGTTTCTTCTTAGCTCTAAATGATGGTGAATGTGTGATATTGTGGTAACATTTTGACACTTACAGAGTTGATTGTAGGCGCACACACAGGAAATAATGAGTGTGAATATTTATTTTTTCTCGGGTTGTCTTTGCTTTTTCTTTTCGTCTTCCTCTGTCATTCAGTCTTCCTCATTTTATCAGTTTTTTTGGGTAAAACTTTATAATTACACATCTATGAATCATTTATTGAGCATTAGTATATCAGAATTAGAATCAGAATCAGAAAGAGCTTTATTGCCAGGTATGTTCACACATAGAGCTTCTACAGTGCAACAGCATTACAGAGACAGGACAAAAAACAGATAATAAATATATATTTTTAAAAAATAGAAGTAGTGAGTGCAAATATACAGATTATATAGGGAATTCATTATTTGTTAAGCATTAAGTCTACATTAATAAACGCTAGTAAGCTGTTTATTACTGTGAGTGTAACTTAAAAACTTTGTCAGTGATTAATTTTCATTAGTAAATTAAACATTGCATTATTTACAAAGTATTTGTATTTAAGAGTTATCAATAGTTTTTAAGATTATTCAGAATGAGTAAAGGATTTAAAAAAGCGATTGAAATCAACGTTTATATTATCTTGTTATGCAGGCGTATAGTGATGGTTACTATGTATGTTAATAAATGCTTTATTAACTCAACTTCATGCAGTTTTGTGACCTAATCTAAGTGGGGACTTTTTATGTTTCGTGAATCCCTTATAAATGACAATTAAAGGCTCAGTATTAAATGAACCGTAATCTTTGCAATCATATCTATAAAATAAAATTACTGTAAAAATTGGATAGAACAACAACAATATAATATTTTAACAATATATTATGATACAACTCTTCAATGTTATTTAGCGATGTTTAAACTGCACAGTAATTTTGTTTAAGATTGCAAAGATTTATTTTTACAGTTTTATTTGTGCATCTTCAAATGAAAAATGTCATTTATTTTCTTTTTTCCTGTTTAGAATATAACTGAGCCTTTAATTGTCGTTTATAAGGGATTTACAAAGCATAAATAGTCCACCTTAGATTAGGTCACAAAACTGGATGAAGTTGACTTAATAAAGCATTTATTAACATGAAATGTAATTATTAGTATACAGTTGAAGTCAGAATTATTAGCCCTCTTTAATTTTTTTTTCTTTTGTAAATATTTCCCAAATGATGTTTAACAGAGCAATGGAATTTTCACAGTATGTCTGATAATATTTTTTTCTTCTGGAGAAAGTCTTATTTGTTTTATTTCAGCTAGAATAAAAGCAGTTTTTAATTTTTAAAAAAACATTTTAAGGTCAAAATTATTAGCCCCTATAAACAATTTTTTTCCGATAGTCTACAGAACAAACCATCTTTATACAATAACTTACAATTTACCCTAACCTGTCTAGTTAACCTAATTAACCTAGTTAAGCCTATAAATGTCACTTTAAGCTGTAGAGAAGTGTCTTGAAAAATATCTAATCAAATATCATTTACTGTCATCATGGAAAAGATCAAATAAATCAGTTATTAGAAATGAGTTATTAAAATTTTGTGTTTAGAAATGTGTTGAAAATATTCTCTCCATTAAACAGAAATCGGAGAAAAAAAATAAACAGGGGGCTAATAATCCAGGGGGGCTAATAATTGAACTGTATGCCTGAATAATAAGAATTATAAATGAAACTTATTCTTAATGATCTTTAAAAACCACCAACTATTCTTAAATAACTGGTTTGTAAATAATACGATACTTAATATACTATTGAAAAATGAATCATTAACAATGAATAAAAACACAATTATTAAGCACATTATAGCTTATAAGTCATGACTAGAGCATTTGTAGCTGTAGTCATAAACTGCTTACTAACGTTTATTAATGTAGAGTTAATGCTTAACAAATAGTGAGTTATTTACTAATGCTTAATAAATGATTCCTAGTGTGTAGTTGTTATAAAGTGTGGCTGTTTTTGTTCTAGGTTTGCGCTAGGTTTGTTTTTCTTTGTATCTGTTTTTAACCACTCGTCTGCATTTCTTTATTTTTCTGCTGTCTCTGTTTTTATTTCTCTTGTTTTTTTGTTCTATTTTTTTCTTCTATATGTTTTTCTTTACTTGTTTCTGTCTTTCTATTTGCTTTTTTCCCTCTGTCTATCCCTCTGTTTCTCTGTCTCCGTCTTTCAGTTTCTTTTTGTAGCACCGAGTGAGTGGCTAGCTTCGGTTGTTGGAGTGCAGAGAGAAAGGAAGTGGGTGAATTGTGGGTTGGCACAAATTAGAGGATTTGGCAAGCCTCCCCGCTTCTCCCTCTCTCTCACACTGTTGTTAAGGACTGTGTGTAGAGGTCACATTGAAGAAGAAAAGCAGGTCAGTTAGGAGGAATTACTTCCCTCTGCTTTCTCATGATATCAGCGTCAAACCCTTCACATCTCTCCTCCTTTCTATTTCTGCCACTATCTCTCGCTCGTATTGTCTGTTTGCTTTTGGGCGTTTGAGTGTAGATGCATTTTGGCACAGATACTATGCATTAGAGATAGTAAAAGAAGAGATCAGATGAGGTTGTGGAGGGAGGACGGGCTTCAGGGAGGTGGAGTCACTGCTTCTCAGCTTCACTTTGCTGTTAAAGTCCAGCCAAGCGGCAGCCAGTGAAGAGGAGTGGAAAAAAACTGTGGCCTTGAGACAGAGAGAGAGAGAGAGGGCTGGCGAGAGAAAGCGCGTGAGTTTGATAAATAGAGAGAGAGAGAGAGGAAAAAGAGAAGAGCTGCTCTGTTTAGAGAGAGAGTTAGGGAAACGACAGCGCAACTATCAGCGAAGGTACGAAGAGCTCATTTCCCTCTCAAACACCACTCCCTTTTTCTCTCTCCTACTTTCTCGCTCGTCCTCATGCCGTGCTGGAGCTCCAAGATCCTCCACAGTTCATTTCCACGGAGATCATGTGAGATGAAACACCCGATGGAGTGATACGAAGAGAGGAAGAGAGAAACCACATAGTTCCTTAATGCTACTTCCTGATTGGACTATGCGCACTGGGCCAGTGCTGAGCTTTTTGATTGGATGCAGCATTGACACATGCTCGTGAATGACCAAAGCTGATTGGACTGCATCGGAGTACTCTTGCGTTTGGAAGTCTGGATTATGCAGTGGACAAAATGCAGCGTTTTGAAATGAAAGTTGGTTAAACTCGAGTTTTTGGAAGTTGATCAACCCTCGTTTGGATTTATTTGGTGCTTTGTCATTTGTTGGATTAGGCTGTTATGGAGTTTCCTTGACTTTTGACCTGCTATATGCAGTAGAAGTTCCTCTGGGAGATCTTGTGGGTATGCATTGATATTCAGACTCTTATTGAAGCAGTTTCTTCACTGCAGTGTCTGTGCTTGCCATGTTACATAGATTATAACGTGCGTGTGTTTCTGACAAACAACTGCGAGTCTGAAGAATAAACAGAGGCTGGGATCAGAGATGGTGAGGATAAGTATACACATCAGACTTCAAATGATTTCTTGCTTTGCTTTGCTTGTTTGTATGTCACCAAGGACATTTTTCATTGCGCTCTGTTCACTTACGCTCTTCATCTCTCTCTCCCTGTTCAAGCTACATTGATTATCTTGTGTCTTTGATGTGGAGGGCAGCAGGACTTTATTGTGGTCACTAGCGATATAAATCAAAGCAGCTATTTAGACTAGACAAGATAGCTTTCTAATGTGAAGCTAACCAGCACACAATGACTTGGCTGATGTCTGCTGAGCGTTAGCTTGGTGTTAAATCATTGAGAGCAGTTCATGTCAGGCTGCTGCCCCACTTTCCTCCTTCAGACAGCAAGCAGCGGCAGATGATCTTTGACCTTTTTTTGAGGTTTTCCTTGATGACGCAAGGCTGGGTGGATGGGAACGCTTGGGGCTTCTGTAACCAGGCACACAGGGATCTTGTGTGTTAGTTTGGAAGGATATTGTCTGTAAGGCCGTGTGTAATATAAATCTTGTATAAACTGTAACAGGCTCAGAGCTGCCCTATTTTGAGTGCATGTGACTTAGTGGGACATCAGGTAGGGGGAAAATATCAGACCTATACAGACTCGTGTTCAAAAGTTTGGGATCAGTAATATTTTTCATTACAAATACACCATTGTTTGACCAAAGATCACCTTTGATCTAGTTCATCTTTCTGCCTCCGTATAGTTTATTATTATTTATTCATTCATTCATTTTCCTTCAGCTTAGTGCCTTATTTCTCAGGGGTCGCCACAGTGGAATGAACTGCCAACTATTTCAGCTACTATGCTGAACTAAAACTATGTTTTACGCAGCGGATGCCCTTCCAACCGCAACCCAGTACTGGAAACACCCATACACCCCGGCATTCACACTCATACACTACGGCCAATTTAGTTAATCCAATTCACCTACAGCACATATCTTTGGATTGTGAGGAAAACCGGAGCACCCAGAGGAAACCCACGCGAACACAGGGACAACATGCAAACTCTTCACAGAAATGCCAACTGAACCAGTTGGACTCGAACCAGCGACCATCTTGCTGAAGCGAACGTGCTAACCACTGAGCCACCATGTCCCCCTGACTATTATTATTTAAATCCATTTGTTAATATGTTTAATCAATTTTTTTAATATGTTTGGACATAATTTTGTGTTGTCAATATGTAAATAACCACCTTACAATGATAACAGTCCACACACTCTTTTTGTTTTAAACCCCATAAATCATAAGCAGTGTCTCCGTACAAACGGATTTGAGAATGTGCGATGTGTGACATCACACTTGTATAAGCCCCACCCATCATTGTTGACGGACACTGGAGTTTTGGCATAGACTTTGCCCTGAGCAGCTTTTATTAACTCTGAGGACCAGGTGGATTCATTTTACAGTAGCTATAATGGATCTCTATACAGCATATATTTCCTTGTTTGGCGGGTATCTTGTCATATTTGCCACATGAGCACCTGTATTAAAACATGCGTGGTGTTTATTTGTAGTGCATATCCATACCTGTTATCCCTCCCATTTTTCCAGGGATTCTTTCGTATTTTACAATTGTATCCCGTTATCATCCTGTAAAGGTATTTTCCCGGTTTTTAAAATCTTTCTATGAAGGGTGGCAATAAACATCAAACAGCCGATCCTTTATATACGAAACCAGTACCACCAAACCCACTAGGGGACACCTCTTGCTCTTAAATGTGAATCTGTTTTGTGCTTTCCTGTTATTTAAGCATGAAAACACTTTTAAGTAAAAATAAAAATGGTTGGATTCCCTTCATTTCCATTACAGGCTCCATCGCCCCCCTATGCAATCCTTAAAACATTCAGTTCACGTAGCAGTGCGTGACTGTCAGATGCGCTCTGTTGTGATAAATAGATGCTGCTTTCAAAACGGATTCTGTAATGTTACATGCAATTTGAGTGAAAATGGACACTCTGGGTTTTGGGTGCGTGTTTGAACAGACTTATAATAATAATAATAGCAATAATAATAATAATAATAATAATAATAATAATAATAATAACAACCTGTAAACATGCTAACCTTGCTGGGTTTTCTTTTAAACACAACAAATTCAGTCTTAAATGAGCATAAACAGTAAAGCAATTGAATGTTTTCATTATAGATGTGTGCATTTTTAAAGTGACACCTCTGTTATTTAATGTAATCAAACGAAAACTAAACGAGTCATTCACTGCTCTTTAATCAGAATGTTTAAATTATACAGTGAAGAAAAGGTTAATGAGATTAATGAGATTGAACTTGATTCAATTTCTTTATAATAGCTATTAATTTTAATAGATTTAATTTTATTTAATTTATCAAATGCCATTGTATGCTATTCTATACTTTTGTAAATAATAATTCATAATAATATGCCTTATTTTCACATCCCAATGTTGACAGGTATGCATATCTAACTTTGTAATACTGTTTGTATGTGGCTGTCGCAAAAAGATTGAATCAACTCCTCAAAAACTAAATATAGTTATCAAATAACAATTCCAAATATTTTTTACTGAGTCGCTGTCTGTCATTGTGCTTGTCCTGACATACGTTATCAGAAGTGGACATGTGCAAACACCACTCTGTTTCGAACACAGAGCAGGGAGAACCAGTTCATTTGCATTGAAAGACGCACACACAGAAACAGCACATTTTTTTACTCTGACCTAGAAATTGACATTTTGAACAAAGTAGAATGAATTATATCTAGTTTTTATAGCTCAAACTTCATAGGCATATCCAAAGACTTTTATTAAATCTGGCAAAAAGGGGCATAATAGGTGGCCTTTAATATACCACAAGATTAGTATTAGGGTTTGGTTTATGGTAGGGATGCTCCTATCAGGATTTTTGCCGCCGATACCAAGTACTGATTCCTTGTTGCGGTGATCAGCAGATACAGAGTACAGAATCTGATGCTTCAAGCTTTATCATGCATAAAGCACATTTTTCCTCCAAGTATGATACTCAAGTAGAGATCTCACCTTAACTAAGAGAGTAAATAAGAAATGTTTCATATAATCCCTTAAACACATCTCTTACTGTGGACATGTCATGGTCAGAAGCAGCTTTACAGAACAAAATAGATCAAAGAGATTAAAAAAAAAACTGCTAAGAGAAATGATTGATAATGCACTTTAGAAACATTGCAAATGTTGGAATGATCATTTAACACGTCTCACTAAAGAAAAAGTTTGGAGTGCATTTTTGATGCACACCTATAAGTCTAAAACGTCTTTAATAAAAGGATATAGACCTATAAACTACTGTTTATTGCAAAAAGTTATATTGTTATATTATATTATGAAATATAACAAGTAAAACAAATTATATATATATATATATATATTTTATTTCCAGCCAGGTTTTAATGAACTTACAACATTGTCATAAACAGAAATTTCAGTTCTTATTTGTAAAAGGGCCAAAATACATGCAATGCCGTTCAAATATTTTGCTCATCTCCAACTATCTTTACTGCTCTATTCATTTAACCTAACAACTGTAATGCTTAGAACATCGATGTGCCTCTCGCGATCTGTTCTCTTGCTCGTTCACTCTCATCGCTATGGTTTGCGATTGTCACAGAGCCACTATAAATGTGCAGGAACCTCGCAAAGCTTCCAGCAGAGGTCATAGGATTGGTTGAGACACTAGATAGCGGTGATCACTCTACATCACAGCAGCTCAAAACACTGGATGGTTGCAACAAAGAGACCATCACTGATGCGAAATGCGCCAATAAACTGTATAAACACATCTGTATATATTTTAGCTGCTATATTTTATGCCCCACACATCTTTTATCTCCTCACGTGTTGTAGCGCTGTCGGGTGCGCACATGCATCTCCTCTGTGTGTAAACTCTTAAACAAACACTTGTGATCGGTTCAGAAGATCGTCCAAATTGGCGAGTACAGATCGAGTCATAAAATATGATTATCGGCCGATACCGATCTCCGGCAGGTCATTCAGAGCATCCCTAGTTTTTGGGTTATTCATGTATTTATGCATAATTTACTGTTATTGAAGCAAGTACATGTGGTGTTACATACTGTAAAATAGTGTTAGCGGAATGTCATGTAGGTTTTGACACAGTTTCTCATTACAAATACCTATGACCATGACACCAACACTTTGTTTTTTGGTATTAAAGTGAATTAAGTTATTAGTAAAGTGAATTTTTCTTATTTTTCCTAATAGGTCTGCTGCAGTATGGCCGAAACTGGTCAGCTATTGCCAAGATGGTGGGCTCCAAAACAGTTTCCCAGTGCAAGAACTTCTACTTTAACTACAAGAAGAGACAGAAACTGGATGAGATTCTGCAACAGCATAAAATAAAATCGGTCCGTCGGCAGACACGTTTCTTAGAGCATGGAATTAATTATTTACAATTGTGAGTAGTATTAGTTTCATGCTGTTGTGTCTTTTTGTGTGTGTGCGTGTGCTTGCTGCAGGAGAAAGAGCGTAAAGCCAGACGTAAAGGGAAAGCTCCTCAAAACGAAGAGGCCAGCGCTCCATCTGCTGCAGAGGAAGAGGAGATGGAAGGATCGGGAGTCAGTGGTAATGAAGAGGAGGCTCAGGAGGATGGAGAAGGTACGAGCAATACACACAAACACTTCATTTCACACTCACACAGCAACACCATCGTGCTATAACTTGTAAAACAAATATGAGCATTCGTCAAGTTTGTTGCACATTATTCAACGACTCTGTGGTGTAATGGAAGCAATGAAACTCAATGTTATGATCGCAGAAACAAATTAGCAGTTTGGTAATTGTTATCAAACGTAGCTATGAAACGAGTTCCACTGAAACTAAACACCGCCGAGCGTTTGCGGCTGCCAGGAAATCCCACAGCAGCTCGAATCAAATAGCAGAGAGCTCTTCTCAGAATATCGGGAACACGTGGCCCAGACTCACCTATGACCTCACCCGGGATACAACCCTGACCTACTTTTGTCAAGTTCTGAGAAAGAGGTGACACTCTCGGTTCTAGCGTGAATCACTTTTTCAGAGTTTTGTAAAGTGGTTTTGTCATTGAGTTTCAGTTAGCACTGTCTGGCTGTCAAAGTCTATGTCGTGCTGCGGACGTAGCTTTGGAGCTGTACGTCTGCCAGGCAGCTATAAAATAAAAGTGCTGTGTGTTTGACTATCAGGTGTGGCTTGCCGATAAATGACTTTCGTAATAAAGCCACATTTATCAGGTCAAAGCTTGTGAAATAAAGCCAGCAAGGGAAGTGCTTATTATGTTATGGTTATTGTGTAATTACATCCAGCTGGGAGAGCGCACACTCAACGGCTGGGGTTTGTTATGCCAGTGGGAAAATGAGGCTTATCATAATCCCCTGCTGTGTATTTACTAGTTATGTTTACTTTTTGATTTGACAAAAGGACATGTTAGATTTAGATAAGAGTCATTCTTCATTTGGGAGCTTTTCTGTGCTCTAGGATGATTTTACAAATATTTTATTTATTTATTTATTTTAGTATAATTTTTTTAAATATATGTTAAACTAGCCTATGCTTTTTCTTTTGTATGTTTAATGCCTTTTTTGGAAGTTAAAATGGTTCTTTTGTTTGAATTTCACTATTTTGGGCTTTTGTACTTCCTCTTTTGTTTGTTAAATAAGTTTTATCACAGATTCAGAAAGAAAATGATTTTATGTTTTACATATTTGTCCACATGTAACATAGGCAAAGCAAAGAAAAAGAAAGAAAAGGAAAAACAATATGAAAATCATAATAATAAATAAAAACCCATCCACATAACAAGCCAACTTGTTTTCAAAGACCTGTTTAAACAACAGAGTATGATGACAAAGCATATTAAAACATAACCGAATTGATGCCTTATTCCACAAGATGTTTATTTCAAGGTAACAGATAAAAGGATTCCAAAGTTTTCTTTTCAAATAGCATCTAATTCGGTAATACTAAGGTCATTTCTCCAAGCCACAGTTGTAGGGCAGTGGTTCTCAAACTTTTTTTCACCAAGTACCACCTCAGAAAAAATTGTCTCTATTGAAATACAGTAGTGTAGGCCTAATTAAGCAGCTACAGCAATGCACAGTTCAAAAACGAGGCAGATTAATTACTATTAATAAGAATATGTATTATTGTCAGCTACTTTAAACATTATAAATAGCTTGAACATTAACTTTACTTGCAAACCAAAAGAAAAATCCTAAAAAAACAACAAAAAAATTCGCCATTTAAATTAAAATGTGCTTTTAAATGTTAATTAAAAATGGCACTGTTCTTAAAAAGTAAACTGCCGTACTTGTAAAGTATTAATGTATAGTAGCCTATTCATCTAAACCTGGGAATGTTGCTTGGACCTAAATATAGGCTCATAGGTCATACATACATACATACATGGATACATACATACATACATACATACATACATACGTACGTACGTACGTACGTACATACGTACATACATACATACATACATACATATACAATTTCATTTTAATCTTTTATTATTCAGCGATTCTTCAGCGAGGTACCTCTAGAAGGAAGCCAGCGTACCACTAGAACCACTGATGTAGGGGATTCCTTTTTTCAGTAGCAGTAGTAGCAGTAGCTTCTTGGCAGTAGTTAAACAGTATGAGAACAATTTATGTTGTGTATTTGACAACAAATGCGTTTGTTCAGAGAATTCCAGAGTTAAAAGCATAGGATCCGGTTCTAATTGCAACTTCAACACCACGAAAAGCACTTCAATTTAAAAAAAATCAAAAATTCCATTTCAATAATTCTGTATATTAGAACAAAAAATAAAACTGTAAGATAGATCCACATCTGATGAATGAAATTTGTCCCAAAGAGGTGAATATTTTGGAAGATTCTATATATTTTTTTCTTTGGATAATGTAGCCTATGAATTATTTTAAGGAGTAACAGATTGTAGTTGTTCCTAAATTATTGATAATGCTTTTTTACTTCCTTTACACCAATCAGGGCATTTGTCAATGATTGAAGGGGATGTACTATCCAATGAAGAGATATTGGCATGTATGTAGTTTCTAATCTGTAAAAAATCTGAAGAAAAAAAAAAAATGATTCTGAGGGAATTTAAATTTCTGTTGTAATTGGTTAACTGAAGCTACAGTAGATTTCCATCAGCGAAAAGGTCCCCTACAGTATGTGCGTACTTCCTCTTTTGTAATTTACAAAGTTAAGTCATTTTGTTTTGAAAGTATTATACAGTTGAAGTCAGAATTATTAGCCCCCCTGTTTATTTTTTTCCCTAATTTTTGTTTAACGGAGAGATGTTTTCAACACATTTCTAAATATAATAGTTTTAATTACTCATTTCTAATAACTGATTTATTTTATCTTTGCCATGATGACAGTAAATAATATTTGACTAGATATTTTTCAAGACACTTCTATACAGCTTAAAGTGACATTTAAAGGCTTAACTAGGTTAATTAGGTTAACTAGGCAGGTTAGGGTAATTAGCCAAGTTATTGTATAACGATGGTTTGTTCTGTAGACTATTGAAAAAAATATAGCTTAAGGGGACTAATAATTTTGACCTTAAAATGTTTTTTTTTTAATTAAACTGCTTTTATTCTAGCTGAAATAAAATAAATAAGACTTTCTCCAGAAGAAATAATATTATCAGACATACTGTGAAAATTTCCTTGCTCTGTCAAACATCATTTGGGAAATATTTAAAAAATTTAAAAAAATTCAAAGGGGGCTAATAATTCTGACTTCAGCTGTATATTATTTATTTTGTAGTATTTATGTGTTTGCATATTTATTTTTGTATTACATCATAGAGTCGCTTCACTCATATGCTGCTTTCATTTTGTTCACGCTAACCATTTTAGAGAGAAATTGTTAGATTATTTATGGACATGAGAAGTCAAAGGAAGTCACATCTCTGTCATGACAGTAGAATGACCATTCAGAGTCCTTAACTTCTCAATGTTTTTTCATTGTGGTCTTACTGTCTGATTATTATTATCATTATGTGTCATTACTATTGTTGGGGTAACGCATTACAAGTAAATAATAATATTACTTTTCTAAGTAAAGAGTAAAGTAACGCATTACTTTTCAAAATTAAGTCATAATATTTGAGTTACTTTTTAAAAAATGTAATGTGAGTTTTTAGTTTAGTCGCATTGAATCCCGCACGCAATGAGATTGCAAGAACAGTCAAAAAAGGAAGATGGCAGAGCCTTACATTTCTGCGATGGAAATATTCTTATTATTTTGAACACATGGAAGAAAATGAAAAGAGGATTATCTGAATGGACGGTGCTTTTATTTTTTAATGCGCCAAAAAGTACAAAAGTAGCAAACGCATTGCTTTAAACTTTCATTAATCTGTATATACGGCATGTCTAGCTCTGGGTTCATGAAGTTCTCCAAAGATAATATTATCTTACATTATTTTTGTGTGTGTGTGTGTGTTTGTGTGTGTCTGTGCGTGCGTGCGTGCCTGTGTGTGAGATTATTTTTTTATTTATTTATGAATTTTTTTAAAGGTAAATGTAGGTTATACAGTGTGTTTTTAATTGCAGAGCTCCTCTATTAAAAAAAAAAGAAGGAAAAAAAAATCCCCTGCAAGTTCTGAAAGAGATCAAGCCTCAGGCAGGTCAGAAAAAGTAATGCAAAAGTAACTCAAAAATAACGTAACGCATTACTTAAACATAAAACATAAAAAGTAACTAAGTAACGCAACTAGACTAAACTTTTTGGTGAGTTACTGCCACTTCTCACTCCAGTCGGTGACGTCGCGAATCAATATTGGGCTGACACCGTAGACTGTAAAATATATGGACGGAGTATCCGTGACGTCACCCATAGGTTTCTGAAGAGCGCAAAAGAAGCCACAAGTAGGCGCGGCCAACCGTCGCCATTTTGTTCGCGCGTCATCGCACCCACGGCGGGATACCAAACAAGGGCAAATAGGCGGAGAGTGGGCGGAGCTTGCTTAGACATGGCAGACAGACTTTACTTTGGGAGAAACGCTTGATACTTTATTACCTGCGACTCGTTTGTGTTCTGACCACATGTGCTTGGCTGTACACTATATCAGTAAAGTGATTAGACTTTCAAAAACACTGTTGTAATACATTGAGCCACTAAACATTGCTCTTATGACGTTTTTCTACAGGAGGTAAACGCGAAATACTTCCAAACACTTCAGATATAGTGTGTGTTAGTAAATGCAAGACTATTGATAAAATCCAGCACAACACTGTATGATAACGCTTCAGATGACTGTTCTAGAGCCTACAGCTAATCATTTTGTCACATTCTGGAGTGCTTTACGGGTCTAAAGAAAAATATTAATGATAAATGATCTTAAATCAAACAAATACATTTATAGAAATGGTATACAAGTATATAACTTTACTCACATGGGAAACGAGGCCACATGAATGGTTTGTGAGCACAATTAAGTGCACACAGCATCCCATATCATCTGATAATTGTAAGAAATAAGTCCAAAAGGCAGCTGACTGTGTAAAGCCACATAAAACAGAACAAAAAAACGATGAATATGCCGAGATCAGTGGCTAATCTGCCGGATACAGCTGAGGTGAAGTGACGGCGACCAGCGAGACCTAGCTGTCACTCAAGTGGCCACGCCCTTAATTATGCAAACTTAATATAACCTAATATAAAGGAAATGGATGAGTTATAAAAAAATTCACCCCCCTCACAGTTGTCATGGAGGGTAATAATAGCTATATGAACCAAAATCGTTCTTTGTACCAGGCTGTAAACACCTTTTTTTCTGCTGTAAAGTTGGCCATTCTAACAGTGGGCTCAATTGCACTTTGCTCTATTATGGAGCCAGGACTAGCGGAATTTTGATGAATTGCAGTTTCAGTTACTTCCGTATTGGCCTCCTGAGGGAGAGCGGGAGGTTGCCGCTTGGCTGACACGAGTGCACTTACATTAAAAAAATAATATAGCAGTTTAATGTCAATACAGTATTTAAAATACTGTCTTGTTTTTGAACAATACTTTAGGGAAGTATTTGATTTAATTTGCTGTGGTATTTTTACAGTTCCAATACAAATATATTTCCTTTTACTAGACATTACTATAGTATTTTAAATGTGCAACACAGGATTTCTTGAATTCTTTGTTTTGCTGTCTAGTACACTCCTTGTTCTGTTTGCTACAGCATATTATTTGCCGTAAATAACTGAACTTAACAATTTTGCCGCATGTGTTTTATTGGCAGTTTTATTGAACACTAAGACAGAACTGACTTGGATTGAAGTTGGAAAAAAATAGCTTAGATGTAGCTACTTTTACCATGTAGCTTTTAGCTTAGCTTGCTACATTTCCCAGGGGGTAGCTTTAAGTGTATTTAAGATTCATTTTAAGTAGATTAACTAATAGCTAGGGCCAGACAGAATCTGCGGATGTTTTTTTGCTATTTCTGCTGAGAATCTTGGTAAAAATCTGTGGATTTCTGCGGAATTATTTTGGGAGTATCATAACTAAAACCTTAATATGTGAAATAAGAAATAATATCTTTTTAACTTTTATTTAATGTTTAAAATGCAAATCCAATTAGATTCACTTTATTTGGTAAACAAAGCAAGTCTCTCATATAATATCTCTACTAAAAGACAGAAAATATTACTGTACAAACTGTGTTGTACCAAAATTAGATGAACATTTTCATATTAGTCAATAATATTACTGGAATTAAAAATACTGAATAAGTATAGACTTACACACATTTACTCAAGCAAATAAACTGAATTAATGATGGGCTAAAAATCTGTAGAAATCTGCAGAAAATCTGCGGAAATCTGCGGAAAATGTGCTGAATTCTGCGCGCGCAGATTCCGTGTGGGCCTACTAATAGCTTAGCTCACTACATTTTCCAAGTAGCTTGCCCAACACTGCAAATAATGCCTGTTGCAAATTTAGCAAATGTTTGCAAGTAGAAATCATGGATTGGTTAATCAGGGTCTCAAAAACATTCAATTGTACACAGCGTTGACCCCAAACTTTTGAGCGTTGCTGTATAAAAACAAATTTTTAAGCGCATGTACTCCTGACTCAATAATGAATTCCCCATCAAAACAAATAATCAAGCAAACCGCACACACCAGATCAGCTGGCATCAGCGTTCTGCCCTGTTGTGACGTTTCCCATCACCTCTTTATTTCAGGTGGAGCCAATAACAGCTCAGACACAGAGAGCCTCCCTTCCCCACGCTCCTCAGATGACAGCAAGGTCAAAGAAGAGGGCTCTGCCCGGCCCAAAACTGCACCCAACGCCACTTCCTCCTCTTCCTCTACGGACAAGGACATGGCAGCTGCAGAGACTGGGATGGACGAGAAGCCAAAAGTGGAGAAGGGAGAAGGGGAGCAGGCAGGAGTGAAGCAGGAGGTGAAGACCGAGCCAGGAGAAGGCGCTTCAGAGTCGGCCGGGGAGGATAAGAAGCCTCCTGCCCTGGAGGTGGAGGAGGGCAAGAAAGAGGTCAAGAAGAAAGAGCACGGGGGAAAGAGTGGAGCACACGACAGCGACTCCAGCGCCACATGCAGCGCCGATGAGGTGGAGGAGACGGAGAGCTCAGAGAAGAGCAGGTGAGATTGTGCACATGTGTGTGTGTTGATTGGTTACTTGGGTGGGGTCTGATGTGGTTAAGAAGGCTGGGATTGTTGATCTGTCCTGTAGGATTTTTTTCCATGACAGCAAACACTGTATATGTTGGCTGAGTCGGGGGAAACATTAGCTTGTGAGCTTGCCAAACATATCAGAGCGAGAAGTGTGTGTGTGTGTCTGTCTGGATCCATCTTTTGTGTATTTTGCGTTTTACATTTCCATAAGACTGCAAGTGGAAAGGCTGTGTTTGTTTATGTGTGGCGGGATGATGATTAAGTGTGTGTGTTTGTGGTTTTGTGGCATTAATGGGCTGTTTACAAAGAGCGTAAATAAGAGAGAATGAGCCTCTGACCATATTAAGCAATAACTCTTCTCTCTCTTTTCACAATGACGTCTCCTAGGCCGAGCTTGTTGAATTTCAGCCACGATGGAGTAATCTCTTCTCAAGCTCAGAAACCACTGGACCTCAAACAGCTCAAGCAGAGAGCGGCCGCCATACCTCCCATAGTGAGTACCCACCTACTATAAACCAAAACTAAATCAGAACTGCTTTACGTTTTGTTTTCAGCCACTTGTGATTTGAATTTCATGAGATTTTCATGTTAACAACCTGCATATCTGGCCATATTATACAGATTAGCATCTTCTCTCCATGTTGCCATGGCTACTAAGACTGTTTTTAATCCCATGAGATGCTAGTTTTCCACTCTGCTCTTAGCTATTCAGACGCTCATCATGAGCTAACAGCCGGACTGAGCTCTGGCAGAAGAGAGGTGTGGAAACTGATATGTGCTGTTTGGAGAGGAGCTCACATTTTTCCTTGCAGTCTTCTTAATGAAGACATATCATTTTTTCCTCAGAGGTTTCTTGCACTGAAAATAATGTAGGTTTACTTGACACTGTTGCTGTTCATTTAAGACTGTGTTTACATTGGGCTAGCTTTTTTATGTGAATCAATCTTATTTAAAACCTCTTAAGGCCCAAGCTGTTTTTTACTTGCATTTTTTAATTTCTCTTTGCTGTTTGGGCTTATTGGAACCTAATTAGAATAAAACCTAAGGATAATCTTTTGAAATGATGTACTTTTAGAGAAAAATTATGTCCATATACGTAGACTCGTGGTCCAAATTTACATAAAGCACTTTTTCCTGACAGTTTTTTTATGCATATATAACATATAATTTGTTTTGAACATGTTTTGACTCTCAGAGAGTAAAAACAGCATTTTTTGCTGATTTTGGACAGTTTAAAATAGGGTTTGGGACAGCATTCATATGCTGCAAAACTGTTGCAGGATGTCACTGTATGTCTGTAACAAAATATAAAACATAGTATTATTACTAAACATGGTAAAGTATTTTAAATAGCCACTTAAGAGCTAAAATGTGCTGTCCACGTATGTGGCCACTAAGCCCCAGGAGGTTAAGTATGTATTGTCTATGATAATATGATCATAAGGGTTATTTTAAAGCAGGGGTGCCCAAACTTTTTCGTATGAAGGGCCAACAACCAAATATCATTAGCTACGTTTCCTTCCACCTATTTTTATGCGCATTTTGGGTGTTCGCATAAAAAACTAGTTGGATACGCCAAGATGTGCTTAAATTTGGAAAATGTGCAAAAAAAACATGCGCGTAACTGAGTAGGATAAACTTTTTATTCGATAAGAAAAGATACGCATTAACTACGTTGGAAACACTTTTACCGAACTGATTTTGTTATAAGAGATCATGTAATGATAAAAATGTGCGTGAATAGACAAACCAGCAGGCTGAGCACATTGTAAAACATCTGAAATGTTGTTTTGGTCATTCTAAAACGCCTTCACCATTTCAGTATTAGTGTTACTATATTATTAATGACCTCCAGAACTGTCAAGGGGGTCTGTGTTCCGTGTCTCATGCCTTCAAACGTCAGGATCCTTCAAACGTCAGGAACGTGTCAGGATTGCCTTCTGAGGGTCAAGTCATTATTAAATGAAGAAAAGATTCACGCAGTAGTGAAATAGTAGGTAGGCAAATTTTGTTTTTACTGTTGATACTTGCCGCCAGTTAATCAGGAAGTGACGATTTTGTTCGCTTTGAGTCGTTGGATGGAAACGCTGCTTTATTCGTACATCTTTTTTGCGATAATCCAGTTTTGCACATAAAGTTAATTCGCATTTTTGGATGGAAACATAGCCACTGAGAGCTGTGGGCCGAAGATACAGTATATACTGTATTTAGACCAAACTATATTACATTAAAGTTGCCATGGGTACTTTCCTATTTTTTTAACAATATTAAAAAATAAATGGAAAACTTTACATTGAATCCTATTAACCAATGCAGCATAACTTTTTAAATTATAAGTTATTCCAAAAAAAAAACCCCGTAAAAAAATCATATTTCTAACACAGTGGAGTTCCATGCTGAATGCGTAGAATGAGTAGAAAGGAAGACAGAGTCTAGAGAAATGGACTGATGTTCATTTAATGCATGTTTACATAGAAAAACTATTAAAAACATGGTATAACAGAACTTTATGATTATTTAAATTAGACTGCATTCTTGGTGTTATCCTGTTGTATGGTCAGTCTTTACCTATAAATTTATATCTTATTATTATTGTGACGTGTGCATATACAAAAAAATTATGTATATATAATGTTTGTGTATATGTGTGTGTGTGTGTATATATATATATATATATATATATATATATATATATATATATATATATATATATATATATATATATATATATATATATATATATATATATATATATATATATATATATTTAATGTAGCCTAACAGTTGTGTCATCCTTATAGACAAAATGTGCCCCCAAAAATTTTAATGTTTTAAGCCTGAGCACTCATTGCTAACGTGCTTATAGATTTGATGTTGCGACCACTGCGCCATTGAATTATTTAAGACAGCTCTTCCTGTCAATTCCCTATTTCATCATATTTTCATTAACTACATTAAAACAAGGAAGTAGTAATGTATAATAAGCAATATCTATCTGTTTGTGTAGTTGCCAGAAGTGTCAGGACGTGATAGCCGGCCTGGTTTGCCAGGGAAGCAGGCTATGCCGGACGCTCTTGCATTGTACCAGCAGCAGATTACCATGGCACATGAGTCCTCTCAGGAGGCCAAACAGCAGCAACAACAGCCAACCAAATCACAGCATTACCCTACGGCAGGGGACTCCAGCAGCCCTCGGGTCAGGACTCGCAGCCCTGGTATCTCTGACAGAGAGAGAGAAGGTAAGCTGATCTCTGTTCTTTACCGTTTTTGTCTTCTTTCAGTACATTTCTCTCCCCAGCTTTCTCAAGCACCCTGGATTTCCACACCAGCAAGTTCTGATGTGTGTGTATGTGCTGTGCTGTGAATGAAGCTGACTGGATTCTACCTACACAGTCAGTTAGTGAACAACTACCAATCCCCAGTTCACTTTGGTATTAAGGTGCATCTTACTAAAAAGATTAGAACACTGGGTCTAGATAGGCGTTTCTTTCGTCTGCTTGTGATCTGATCGACCAAAATGCATCTTAGTACCTGGTGTAAACAGGGCCTTGCATGTGCAAATCTAAAACTGATGCCGACTCTTTAATGCGCAGATGTACAATAAAAAGTGTTGACGTTTTTCAGACAAAAGGTGCAATTCTACAAATTTTCACAGAAAAATGCTGTTATTTTGATAGGAATCCATGCGTTTAGGGATTAACTGAGGGTGAAAGAGTAGGCAATCAATAGAGTATCTGCAGGGTCTTAAAAAGTTTCAAAAGCTAAATTTTAGGCTTAAATGTTGTTTTGTAGGTCTTTAATAATTTTAAACAGGTCTTAATTTTCCTATGTCCATTACACCCCTCCAATCACTAACATTCCATCTCAATAAAAAGTTTGAACAAAGGATTATTTATCAATGTTACTTCCCAACAATAACGTTTGTTTTTAATGGTTATTTAAATGTTTTAACTGGGCCATTAGAAAAATTCCTGAGCGTTTAGCCTTGTGTAAGTTATAAATTTCATTCATAATGGTCCTAAATTAAGTCCTAAGTCCTAAATTTGACTTAATATAAATCGAGTCTTGGAATTATAAGGTTCTATCTGCATTCCAAATGATTGTGAGATATTGAGCTTCAAAGATATTAAGCTTTTGGCATTCCATATAGCAAACAATATATGTGTGTGTAACAGTTCTCTTTTATATATTAACAAGACAGACCCTAAATGTACTCTAAATGTAAATTAACTAAATTCTCTTCAATTTGCAACTTGGGATAAACAAATCAGAGCAAATGCAGATAAAACCCTTCTAATTCTAAAGTCATTTTCCACTTGGAATTATAAAGTTCTATCTGGCAGATCATTCATTGAAGCATTACCTTTAAAGAAATACAATCAGTCTGCTTATTCATTTAATAACAAAATGGTGTAACAATATGCTCATGTTCGAGTTACATTTTTGCTTTCTATAATATTTATGTAACGTTTTAGGATGAATATTTTTTTCTTGTTTAAGTTAAGCATACAATGCTGTGCTAAATATTTTGTCCAGTGCAGATCTTAATTTTATGTAATTAATATGGTAATAGTTATTGTTGTAATCGAGACCCTATGAATTAAATTATTATTTGCCCTTCATGGCTTAATATCAGATTAAAAGACTTTAAAGAAAACAGACAATGAGCAAATGAGTTTACTAAACACCGAAAACTGTTTCACTGACTATTTATACACAAATTAAAATATTTCACATTTAATATAACATTTTTTGCAATAGAGCATTCCGGTGAAATGACAAAGAAAGCAGACCCTGATTGGCCCTCGCGCATGCATTTGAAATGCTGATTGGCTCACAGAAAGAATTTTATAGAGGCAAGCTAGAGTTTGACTTTAGATAAAATCTTTTTTGTTTTTCAAATAAGAAGTCTTAAAATGTGAACAAATGATAAAAAACAACAAATAATGTAAATAATTGTCATTTAATAAGAATATGTGAATAACACAAAGTCAGATAGAACCATATAATTTTAAGGTGACTACATTAGTAGTCATCAGTAGTTTTCATAATGATGATGCATTATTAACATAAACTCTTGTTTTTGCATATATTTAATTGTATCCCTTTACAAGTGAAGGCAATACAGTATTAATATAGACTCAACCTGATCATATCAGTAAATGGCTATTTTTTTATATGATAGGTTAATCATTGAATAATCTAGAGACCCTTTGAAAGGAGTAACAGATAATTTTTTTTCTACAAAGAGAGGGGGTCTCGTTTTTTTCTTTTCGGTTTTATTGCACACTGTTTAATGTGAATCCTCAAAACAAAAATGCCTCGTTGTTTAGCAAAGGTTGTTGTGGTTTGATTAAGTCTGGGCTCTCAGCACAAAGATAAGTCCCAAAACTGCTCCTTTTGAGTACATGGAGAGAAAAGAGAGTGTTTGGTCATGGCCATGTGATGAGCTGCAGTGTGTCTGTCCCTGCAGAGCTGGAGGGGAACGAGAGATGGCTTCAGGCTCTGCTACATGGATTACGTAGGTTTACACATTTACACACGCATACCCGCACACTATTGGAGCAGCCTCTAATCAAGCGTGTTGATTTCTGGGAGTGTGAATGACTTGCAGATGTGTTTGCATGCCGCTACGCTCACAGATTTCAGCTTACAGAGTGCCGATGAGCCTGGTGATTTGTAGACTTTTGGAGTCTGAATAACAGCTGTCTGCGTGTTTTCACATACTACTTTTCATACAGGGGTTGTGTTGATTTGAGCTTTGACATCTTTACCTTTGGCAAAACAAACAAAACAAGGTGTGACATAGACTGAAATCCAGTCATCTGGTTGACAGTCACTTCTGTGTGCTTTGTTCATGTGCGCAGATAAATCCCGGGCGTTCTCTCCTCTTGCAGATGGCAAGAAGAATCCCGGGGCTGATGACATTCGGGCTTTAGGTCTAGGCCGGCCAGTGATGTCATCGTACCTCTCACCCAGAGACATGGCCAAATTCAGCCAAGAACAGCTGCTACACTACAATCCCTGTAAGAGAGCACTGCCTTGTCAATTGAATTAAACTGTTATATGGTCACACCCATCAATACTGATGATTGTACAAATAAATATAAGTGTGCATGTCACATATTATTCAGAGATTATGTAGAATAAGCTGTTTGGATTAACCATACAAGGAAAAATAGATATATTTATGTAGTTTGAAGCTTTATGTTGGAGAAATGATAAAGGATCACTTTTACAAACTCATTCACTGTTTTGTTTTTTAACACATTTTTACTGACCTTGCGTACCTTAAAGAGCCCATATTATACATGAAATAGGGTCATATTTAGGTTGTAAGGGTCTCCAACATCAGTCTAATATGCATGCAAGGTCAAAAAATACTTTCATGGTCTTATAATCTGCATTTAGTTTTACCTAATTATTCCAGCGACTCCCATATGAATCGTTCAGCGATTCATTTGTACCCAAACCCGTTCTCAGCGCAAAGCTAATCTGCGCTGATTATACCAATGACAGCCTGCTGCGATTTGGTCGACACGGACAAGGCTTCAGCGCAAGACAGAGTGAAATGCCCAGCTGCTAATCAACAATATAAAAGTAGTCACAGTGCATACACGCTTCATAGTGGATTTTGGCTGCCAGTGGGTGAATGTAAATACAGACGATGGACTAGAAAATACCAACGACTAACTATTTTATCAAGCAAAAAGTCCAAGAACTGGCGAGGAGATCTCCTAGCCCGTCACAGTCTACCTGCTCTTTTCTCACACACACACACACACACAGGGCCGGGGCATCGGCGACACCTCCCTCACCACCCGCGTCCTCAGTTATATCCGTGAATATACCCCCCACCCCCCACCCCCCATCGCAGGTTTCAAATCTCCCGGGTGCGCGCGCAACTACTTGTGTTTCGTAGCTGCGTCATCACGAAACACCTAATGACTCGTTATCAAGACGACTCGTTTGAAGCACTATGAGTCGACTCTTTGATAAATGAATCAATAGTTTTAAACACTGTACTCTTACAGATTTAAGCCTTAGCTGGATATTTCACTTCACTTAGAGCTGTGTTACACACTACATGGAAGGGCATTTTCAAAAACCCATAATATGGGCTCTTTAAATGAGTCCTATGGTGTGACACCGCAATATATTAAGAAAACCAACTCTTAACAATACACAAATAGTGGGAGAGCATCTTATATTCTTTGTTGGACACTTATCCTCAAATAGTGCTATTTATTTTATACGAAATAATGATTTTTTTTTATCATGACTTAGGGCTGGGCGATTAATCAAAAAGTAATTAAAATCAACATTCAGAACCTATAAAAGGATCAAATTTTTCCAGGTCAATTTTTTCAATTACTTTCCTTACCGTGTGTGGAGTAACATGACCCCGCTTTGTCAAAGCCAATTCATACTTATTATATTAGGATTTAGGGTGTTTTCACACCTGCCTTATTTACTTTGGTTGAATCGTACTAGAATTCGTTTTCCCTCTTGGTGTGGTTCTTTGGGCCGGTGTGAATGTAGCAACTGCTGGTGGACCAAAAAGCAACTGAACCCCAAATGAACCCTGGAGCAGTTCATTTGTGGTACCAAAATTTTCCGAACTAAAACAGACCCAACCGCAAAAAGTACTGCGCTTTTTTTTGGACTAATCCAACTGCCGTAGTCTAATACTCTGTTTCATCTTATGGGGTGTGGGGGAAAAATCTTTGTTGACAGTGCTTTACCAACAATTTTAAACACAGAGAGAGGGGGAAAACATTATCTGATGGATCAGTGGTAATATTTCCATAAGATGACCATGCCACAGTTTAGCTAAATAAATTTCACGCCTCCTCCTGAAGTGACTTGCGATGCCCCTTCGCCATTTGCAATGTATTAAAACATAGTTTTCCAGCTGCAGCTGCTCTTCATTCTCGAATTAATTGTAATCGAGTTAAAATGTTCAGTTAATTGAGATTTTGATTTTAGTTCAAATCAGCCAGCCCTATCATGACTTGTTGGTCATTTTCAATAATAGGGGTGTCACTAAAGGACAACAAAACCATTTTATAGTGGATACAATAATTTTTTTTTAGATAACTGGTACAGCTTTTTATGTAACTGGTACAGGTTCACAGGGGGCTTCAGTCATACAATCTTTAACTAATTAAAATTTTCTGTGGAACTGTGAAAAAAAAAACGTATTGGCATATAGCGTCATACCAGAGGACATGGTTTTAATCCAGGGGTTCCCAAACTTTTCAGCCCGCGACCCCCAAAATAACAATGCCAGTGACTCACAACCCCCAGATTGGTTATAAATATCCAAATGTTGCACACACAACAATAGGCCTATATAAACATAATATATAATATGTATACAAATGTAATTTATAAAGATATTTATGTATTTTTTAATACATAAATTTGTTTTTAATCGATTTGATTGCCATAAAGGTGTCAGAAAGTTTAACCTGGTGCTATAAAATCAATCTGGTTTAACCATTTGCTGCATTTTAAATGATGTCAATACTAATTATATACACTACCGGTCAAAAGTTTGGGCTCAGTAGGATTTTTAAATGTTTTAAAAGCTTATTTATTACATCAAAAATACAGTAAAATTGTGAAATGTTATTGCACTATAAAATAACATAGTTATTTATTTACATATTTTTTAATTTAATGATTTATTCCAGTGATTTTAAAGATGAATTTTCAGCTTTAGAGTGACATAATCCTTCAGAAATCACTTTAATATTAATTATTATTATTATTTTTATTATTATTATTATAATTATAATTAATGGTAATAGTAATACAAGCAATGACTGGAGTAATAATTTCATTTGAAAATATATACAATAAGCAATACAATATACAATAAGCAGTTATTTAAATTTTTTATAAATATTTAACAATTTAACTTTTTTTATTTAATAAATGCCGCCAGAATCATTTTCCTAAAAAAAAAAAAAAACGGGAAAAGAAAACTGACCTCAAACTTTTGACCGGTAGTGTAATATATTTGTTTTGTGACAGTGAAAATGCAATGTCATGTCAACATCCCAGATATATACATTTCTATTAATTTGTGTATCTCTTTTAGCGTTAGCTTCCACTTTACAGCCACAGGACAGAATGGCTGCAGTGCGGCCTCTCCATATTCCAGAACCCCCTCCTCTCATCTCCTCTGCCAAACCTGGTGGCTCCATCACACAGGTGAGAGCGTCACTTAATCTCGATATGCCTGTCTTCTTATGAATTAGTGCTTCTGTGACCGATCATCAATACTGTAGTGTTTTAATGTGCATAATTAAGGTGATGTTCATGTTGTATTAAACTGCAGGGTACTCCAGTGCAACTGCACAACCCATCCCATGGCTCTGAGCATGGGAAAGTCCCAGCTCCAGGATCACTGGCTCTCTCCTGGGTGGACCAGAGGAAAATGGGTAAGCGCGAGACTTGAGCCATCACAAGTCAGCTATCTGTTTTCCATATCCAACATCTCTTTCTGTCTCCTCAGGCGGGTTTCCAGTTGTTAAACAAGAGCAATTGTCTCCTCGTGGGGCCTCTTCCTCCTCCTCTCAGGCTGAGAATCTTTCCACACAGGACAGTTCTACGTCACGGGGTGAGTTTGGGCCAAATCATCATCCCTCATCTCAATTTAATCTTAGCCCAAAGAGATTAAAGTGGAGTAATAAAGTTCATGCACAAATAGATTGAAAACATCATTAACTCTCATGTCTCTCAGGCCCCATGCCAGCTGTTCAGGGTGGAAGCATCACAAAGGGCATCCCTGGCACACGTGTGCACCAGGATTCTCCCATATCATATCGAGGTGGCTCTATCACTCAGGTAAGAATCTCACCCACTGTAAAGGGTGTTTGCAATTGTTTTTAATGACTGATGAAAATGTTTATACACAATAAATATATTTTATTTCTGTGTGATAACGTAAGTGTAGGACTGCGCAATATTGGACAAATTGGACATTGCGATATTTAGTTTTTCTGGAATAAATATTGCGATATACAGTATATTCAATTTCACCAGATGACTTGAAAACTGCTATTTGGAGGGAATTTATTAGATTATATTGATTGGGATCAGTCTATAGGTAAGTAAATTATGCATATTGTGTAATAAACATTACAAGCATAGATAAATACAAAAGAGCAAAGATAAACGTGTGATTAAATAGTGTATGTTTTTCAGGGCAGTCAAATACTGTAGTATTCAGGTACAGATTTGAAATAATCAATGAAAAATAATACTGTAAAAATCTTTACTGATCCCACAGATTTGAAATATACTTGTGGTGGTAGCCAGATTGAAACACATCTTTTACCACGGCACATGGTTAACTACATGTGACAAAAAATATTCGTTAAAATATTTAAATTAAAGGTTCAAGAAACCCTTGAGTACTTGTTTTGAGATTTTAACAGATTTGTGTGTGTTAAGCATCAGTTAAGACAACGTTAGCACCTCTCAGCTTTAATTGTTTGTGAAAACTGGATAGTTTTGAGCTTTTGCTGCTAATTTCATCTTCCAGGTTTAAAATAATTTTTGGGCCGGGATCATAATCGTTGACGTAGCGAGAATCTACTAGTAAAGTGATGCCTCGGTTTCTCATTATTATTCACAGCTGAGTTTTCTTATCCTATGAGAAGACCCTGCTTCTTAATTATTCATTCATTCATCAACTTTTATCAGTTGAGTTCGTTCCCATTCAGACACATCGCCTAGCCATGCTGCTGTGTTCGTCCATGTTTAACATCCTCCAGATTACCGAGACAGG
The DNA here is from genome assembly GCF_903798145.1 of Danio aesculapii. NCBI lineage: Eukaryota > Metazoa > Chordata > Actinopteri > Cypriniformes > Danionidae > Danio > Danio aesculapii. The sequence continues at coordinate 17,358,590 of NC_079442.1, read as the reverse complement.
GCAGGAGACCTGCTGTACTGCTATCCACTGTCTCTGCATTCAGACCCCGGGATTCAGGAGGAGAGAAGTCCTCCTCATTTATAGTGTTTATATAAACATGATTATCTTTATAATGATATAACATTGTGGTTATGTTTATATGAAATTACGAATACTATATGTATCAAGGCATTAAATTACTATTTATATTTTGCAGTTTTACCTTTGTAAACTATAAAATTATGCGTCTCTTCACAGTTTGTCTCATTTTGTGAGCCAAATGACAACAGTTGTTCGCTCCCCTCCTTCTCCCCTGCTCTGCTGGCCATGCCCACTTCTCCCTCTGCTCACAGCACTCCACGCCCATCCTAAAGCTTTTTTTTTTTTTAATTCTGAGGTAGACTTGAACCGAAAGAGGGGGGTTTCATGGCACTTTAAAAAAGAAATCCACTATTTGTTTTACTTTTATTATATTCAGTAACCATGTGCACTCACTAACAGGTAAAATCTGCTGCTGACATTTTGTACGGTATTGCCAAAGCATGTTAGAAATGTATAAAATATGTAATATAGCAACATTATCAAATTAAAAAAAATATACAGCAAAAGAGAACTAAATAAATGACATAAAAGAATAAAAAACATCTATGGAATAAAAATCTCTAAATAGTATAACAATTCCAAGAATAAAAAGTGTTTTTTTTTAAATAAGGCAAATGAGGTGATTAACTAGTCCACTAGTTAATCGATTGCGAATGTTTGGCTGTTGGGCAGATACAATAAAGTGTAAAAGGATGATAATAATAAAAAAAATACATGTCACCACATATACCTGGGTGGCCGTTAATATACCTAGTGCCCCACCCAAGTAAAGTCTGGAAGCACTGAAGTTACTGTAGGCTACGTCCAGCTGCTTTTATTTCTATCAGCTTCTAATTGGTGTTAATGAATTATTACAGCTTAGATCAACGTTTAGTTTTGTGGCAAGTAGCCATGTAATAAATAGGATAATGCACATCCAGGCAGGTGTTTTTGCACAATATAGCCATTCAGTCTTATACAACAGCCCTCGGCTGCATGTCAGGCAGTTGATAAGCCTGTCCGGTTTTATTCTGCGAGAACAACCACCTAGATGAAGATTATCCCTTACTTATATTGTGGAGAGCAGGTGCTTTAGGTCTTGTGTATGAAACAAAAGGCGTTGACAAGCTCTCCATCTTTCATGTAGTGTAAAATGCGCAGTGAACATATTTTGTGTTAGTGGGTTTTTCTGTTACATGATGTTCTTATTATTGAGTCCACACATTACAATGAGCAGTCATCTCAGATAAATGGCTCTTCAGCAAATACTGCGTCACTTTGACATAACAGGTTGTCAGTTGCCATAACAACAGGTACACAGCGTTCTGTCCTCCTTTCTTCTTTTATTAATGTTTATTTCTCATCACAGCCTGACAGTACTCAAACACACACTCAAAGTGCCAACTGACCTACTATGACACATTACATGCTCAAGCAAATCCCAGTAAGTTTGGGCGAGCACTTAAGCAGACTGAGGTCAAGACATAGAGATAAGCCGTGTGCTTGACTGGATGACATTTGGAAGAGATAATGAAAGATAAGAGTCGTTGGTAGTAACAGTTCACCTGATACAGGTATTCTGTCATAGGCAGCTCTATGATGTGTTCTGTGTTGAGCAGAGTCATTATCTGCTCCGCCAATTAAAGATCAGATGTTTTTAAATAATCCTGGTATGATTTCTTGCAGCAAAAAAGCTGTCAACCTCTTTTAGTTTAGCATGTTTATTATTTTCACAACGTTTACCTAAAAATACGATGGTAATGAAATATGAGAAAAAGTACTATAAAGTCTATTTTTTTCACAGTACAAAGGTCAAACTATTTCAGATTTCCCCTTCTTGTCTTAACGGAATTGCTAAATATTCGCTACCCACCAAAAATCTATAAATCACAACAGATCACAGCAGTCTGAAAACGGTTAAATTCTGATCAAAAGTCCCACTCTGGAATTCTCAGTTAACAATTTATCCAAGTTCTCAGACATGAAGCTTTCTCTGTCATTTCTTTCAGGGCACTCCTGCAGATGTCTTGTATAAGGGCACAATAACCCGTCTTATCAATGAGGACAGTCCCAGCAGAGAGAGAAGCAGAGAAGACACTCCTTCTAAGGGGCATGTAGTCTATGAGGGCATCAGCGGACACATCCTTTCCTTTGAACGTGAGTGTGCAGATATAAGTGCCTGTAACCTAATGTCTAAAAAATGAACTTACTGATTTGTGTATGTTTGAACACACAGGGCGTCCAAATTCTAAAGAAGAGGGTTGTGGGGATGTGGGGGCTGGCATGAAGAGGTCCTATGATATGATGGAGGTTGGCATATCATCTCGTGTGCCACCCATCAGGGACCCCCTATCTGAAGGTAAGCATAACATCCCTTTTAGAAGTCGCAGACATGTACTTTCACGGTTTATCCTTCACCTGCCGTTTCTCTCTGCTGTAGGCCTGATCATTCGAGCAATGCCTCCAGATCGAGATAGTCCTCATCCACAACTCATCCGTGGATCCATATCACAAGGTCAGGATGATCTTCCAAACACAACCTTGACCGATAACTTTCAGCTTCCACACGCATTCATTTTCTTTGATTATTTCTCTCAGGAATCCCACGGGATGATTGTCAGCGTCGGGAGGTTAAGCAGATGAAAAGAGAGGGTTCCCCATCACCCCGTGGACCTGGTCATTCTGCTGATGCTCTTAAATCACGCTCACATGAGAGTATGGTACCCACAGTCAAAGAGGGAGGACGCTCCATCCATCTGATTCCACCTGAGGGGGTCGTAATTGGCAAGCCCAAAGAGGGTTCAATCACACAGGTGATTTTATCCTGAATGAAGTCAAATTACGGGAAAATGCTTCCCATTTATTGCATTTTAATATTATGGCTGGATATAATAATTCTTAATTTGGTAACTTGGAATTAAACGTTGGCAAAGATTAAACCCTTGGAACTGATGAAAGTCATACAAGGCTTTAAATACTTAAAGAATAAAGTTTGTTAATATTTTTGGTTTTATTTGTTTACAATATTGAAACCTGAATGCTCACTAAATGTGCCATCTACAGGGTACACCTCTGAAGCAAGAGCCCCCTGGCTCATCCAAGCGGCATGATGTGCGCTCCATCATTGCCAGCTCTCCACGGCCCTATTCCGGACTGCCCTCTCATTTAGATCCTAGGGGTTCCGACAGGGCTCGTTATGAAGAGGCAGGGAGCAAATCTCGACCCAGTGCTGTAGTCAGTGCCCCCAGCTCTCTGTCCCGTGTCTCTCCATTGGCGCTGAGTGGAGAGCAGAGCAGCAGACCTCACCACAGTCCAGTGGGGTATGAAGATCATAAAAGATCCACCTACCCTCCGCCCTCACACAGAGCCTCTCCACTGTCTGGCAGAGAAAGCTCACAGCGTGCTCATGAAGGTATCATGGTCTTCCAGTCATAAAAAATTCAGTAGCTAATGTCCTTTCTTTGAGGTTTGAACATTGTTTCTCTGTGTATATTTAGGCTCTAGTAAACCCCAACAGCAGGAGAGAAAGGCCACCCCCACCCCGAGAGAGATGGGCTCAACTAAGTCTCCATTGGCAGTGGGTGAGCACACTGCAAATTTAGCCTTCGAGAGGATCCTTGGGTTGGCACCGGACATGTACCGTAGTCAGATGTCCCATTTAACATTTGATGCTGCAGCTCTGCCCAGGGGCATCCCGATTGACTCAGGTATTCCACATATTTGCAGATTAGCAGAAAATATCAGTGTACAATTTTCCATCATCATTAATTATACCTGGAAATATGACATTTTTCATGTATTATGTTATGCATCATCTCAGATTGTCTTTGCTTTCCCACAGCGTATTACCTGCCTCGTCACCTGGCTCCTGGCCCTGGCTACCCTCACCCCTATCCACCCTACCTGATCAGAGGCTGTTTCCCTGAAACAGCAGCCCTGGAAAACAGACAAACGCTTTTCAATGACTACATTACCTCACAGCAGATGCACCAGTGGCCTGCTGCCGCTGCAATGGCTGCCCAGAGACCTGACCTGCTCAGAGGCCTCACACCTAGAGAGCAGTCCTTAAACTTAGCCTATTCACCCACGCCTAGAGGTGAGCCTTCCTGAAAAGGGCCACAGCTTTTGTCCTTCACATGTCCTAAATCTTATAATTAAGATAATATTTGCTTCTTATTTGTTTTGTCAGTCAGTCACCAAGCAGAAATTCAACACAGAAATAGACGCTTAGAAATAAGATTGAGCATTTATATAAGATTTTTATTTAAATTAGATACATGGTATTTAATTTTTAGAGGTACATTTTTATGTTTTCTTGCAGGAACATCTGCATCTCCCATGGATCGTATCACATATATCCCAGGAACTTCTCCAGGTTTCCCTAGTGGAGCCTACAACACCTCTCCTATCTCACCAGGTACAGAGTAGCATGCTAATTTCAAACATATATTTTTTAAACCAGTTCAGTTCCCTGACCTTAATTATTACTTATCTTCTTAACAGTAGGAGCCTCTCACATGAGCAAGATCCAAGGTGGTTCATCGTCTGCAGAAAGAGAAAGAGAACGGGAGAGAGAGAGAGAAAGAGAGCAGAGAGAGCGAGAAAGAGAAAGAGAGCGAGAGAGGGACAGGGAGCGAGATCGAGACCGGGAGCGTGAGAAAGATCGAGACAGGGACAGAGAAAGGGACAAGTCCCTCAGCCATGGTAACGTGGAGCACGCACCTATATGGAGACCAGGTGAGGCACCTCTGCACCTCTTTATTTTGAATAGGTACAATCAGTTTCCTTAATATCTGTAAATATTCATTTATTTGGAACATATGTTTCTCTTTTAACGTTACATTTTTCATATTTGACATATTTCAGTAACTGAAGTGCTTATTGATGGCTTTAGTTAACAACATTGTTTTATAGTTGTAGTTAAAATTGATTTAATATGAAGTTAAATGTGAACTAAAAGCACTTATTATTCAGTCAACCAGTTAATTGTAAAATTAGCTTTAGTGTACTTCAGTGAATCTTTCATATGCATCTCAGTACTGCTAAAAATCTAAACTTTGTTTCTGAGCAGGAGCACCAGAGCAGATGAGCGGCAGCAGTTCTCGCCCCCCTTCTCATCCATACAGTCACCAGTCCCCGCTCTCCCCCCGTCCCCAGGACAGCTTGCAGCAGAGACCAAGTGTCCTGCACAACACCAGCTCCAAGAGCCTGTCAAACTCTGAGCACAACAGTCCTTCTGTGCTGAGGTGAGTCTTCCCCACTCAAACTGCTGTCTGAAGCTCCATCTAGTCAGATCAACATGTTGAAGCTGGCTCTAATTTGTTTTCCACTTTTCTTTCTTCAGACCACCAGGCTCTGCTCGTTACCAGGGCTTCAGTGGGCACCTCCAGAGGCCTGGTTTACCCGGTGAGGGTTACCCGTCTGGAACGGATCCAAGTGCTAAAGACTTGAGCAGAGATGGGGGCAAAAGCCATGGGCGAGGAGGTCTGCCCAAACACCAAGACCTTTCATCCTCTTCTAAATCTGACCCCAAGCTTGCCAGCCCTGGTGCCGGTGGGACATATCCCTCTCCATACAACCAGGCCCCTGTTGCCCACTTGCCCACGAGTCGAGGGCACTCCTTGTTGGCCCCCGAAAGCGGCGGCGGCGGCAGTTCCATCCCATCCCGTGGCGGGGACAGCGGCAGCAGCGCGTCAAGTAGGGAAAAGACTCAAAACAAAGTGATGTCCATACAGGAACACGAACTTCGAGCACTCGGTAAGACCACCATGACAGCGGCCAACTTCATAAACGCGATAATCATGCATCAAATTTCTTGTGATGCGGCGATGCCAGAGACTGGTGCGCTCGCGACCAACGGCACCTGTGATGGTAAGATGCTCTGGGACCTTTGGGCCGTTAATGCCACATCCACGCCCTCCCCTGCCCATTCTTCCTTTTCTCAACCAGTCCACCAAAACCCTCTCCCTCCCTCCCTCCCTCATCATTCCTCTGCCCATCCTGCACCCCTGCCCCTTACGTCTGTGGCCTAGTGCACGCTTGTGGTGGTTGGCATTGATGAGAATCAACCCAGTTTCCATTATTCGTTCAGTTTGGTTCATTTTTTTTCATTTGAAAACGCTTTTTACACTTTGCTTTTTGTTTATTTTTTGGCATCTGAAGCATTGCTTAAAGACCACCAAAGGTTTTTCTCCCCTTTTTGCGTCATCTCATTAAACCCTTTGCCAAATCTGAATTTTGAGGGGAGATTCTGCATGTTTCAGTCCAAACTTCCACAATTTAAAATAGTGAAGCTCACGAAACATTTTGAGCTTTTGCTTTGTAATGGCCACAGGCGTATATCGTAGTCGACTGATAAATCACGCCCTAACGGTCCAGAAAGATTCGTCTGGAGTCCAGCTTTATCTAGACCACAGAGAGATCCTGAGGTGAACTTTAAGAGCTCATTCATTCAACAGTGATGTGGTTGCTCATTGTTTTATAACATCCTTATCGGCTTGCCTCTTGTGTTCCTCCTTTTGGGGAACGTTTCATAGTTCTACATGTTTGCTTCCTGTTTCATTTCCTTTTTCAGAGACGGGGCATACTGGCGCTTTGACAGTTTGATAGCTGCATAAATCAGACCATTATTCTAGATCTAGGGAAAGAGCTGGAGCTGAATTATTTTCAAACTGTTTGTTCCCAATGAGTGTTGAACATCTGCAGGACCATAATACTACTGTACAGCATATGCTTAGTTCACACTACAGGATTTAGGCCTGATTTGTGAACTACTGAATAATGGATGCACCTCGCAGTCGAAAATCCAATATATAGTATGCTAAATATTCCAGAGCAGTTGGCCGACTCACCTCATGTGGCAGACCAGCGAATTGACGATGCTTTCAAATGCTCTCTTGAATTCTTTCAGAGATTTCAAATGCTGCTTCAGTCATATCATCAAACAAGCAGCCAATAATGTTCAGCTTTTTCTGACAGCTCCACCAACAACATTTTATTAGCTGTGGTTTGTGGGCCGGACAGAGTTATTGTGTGACAGAGTTGTCATATCATGTAGTGTGTGACCTCCCTCTTGTGGATAATTTACGCAGTGTGAATACCACAGCAATTTAAAGCAAGTGGTACTCACTGCAGAGCCACATGGGCAGAGCAGAGCTCCAGCTCCCCCTTGCTGCACTTCTACAGGTGATGCCACTGGGGGTTGGAGTTAGGGGCAGGGTGGGTGTACGCATTAAAACGGCTAATAGGGGAAGAGCTGGAGCTCAAGCTCCCCCTCATTGGAGGTGAGCTGTCTGTGCAGCGAGCACCCTCTCATTTACAGACACAAAAGCCCCTTTCACACAGTAATACCAGTATATATCTGGAAAATTCCCAGAACAACTTTACTGGTGAATTCAAATATGTGCTGTTCACACAGGCAAGGACGTTCCAAAATTTTTCCTGAAAGGACCATTCACACATGACATCATTAATCAAAAATGAACTAAACATCCGCACTTGTATTAAATATGAATCAGTCTTATCAGACTGTAGCATTCTTGTGGCTGATTGAGTCCCAGAGACAGAACCAATAACTAGAAATAAATCCTCTAAATTTACCATCCGGCAGAACCGCTAATCGCAGCTAAAAACAGCTTTGTTTGCACATTTGGCCACATTATCAATTCTGATGGATATTGTGAACAGCTTTGATGAAAAGATGATGATGATGAAGGAACACTTTCGCATACGGAGATGTACATTTGAGTTTGTGCTGCAGGGATACTTTTTAAAACGAAAGTCTACTAAACTACTTCTTGGCCACAAAAATCTGACTCACAGAAGCGCTCCTTCACACGCACATGCATCATACGCATTTTATCGATATTTTTTTTTTCCACAGTTTGCATGATCCTAGAAACATTAACTGATTATCAAGCAGCAGCTAAATGTGTCTGGAGAAGGATTTAAAGATGTTTATTTTCATAAACAGCGCAGATGTGAATTTGTCTGACTGGTCAGAGTAGACTGGCTAAAATGAAGTTATGTAGTTTGAACAGCACAGTGATCTAGTCATGTACTGTGAACTAGGCATTACTGAATCTTCAGCAGAAGTTGTTGTCATAAGGACATGTGATTAGAGCTATACTAAGATTTTCAAGCTCTTGCAAGTTGTTAACTTAGAATTTAAATCGTTCAAAAGACTCAAATCCCACAAGATGTCAAATAGTCTGTTAAATGTAATTGGTGTTCAAAAGTTTTGGCTCAGTGATATGTAATAAGAATTTTTTTAAATATTTGTATTTCGCTGTGATGCATTAAATGTTTCAAATGTGACAGTTAAGACATTTATGTTACAAAATATTTACATATTTCAAATATATGTTCTATTAAACATTCTACTCATCAAAGAGTTCTAAACAAATTTGTCACATTCTCCACAGCTTCCAAAAAATACTAAAAGAATTACAGTGTGTCTGGAATATTTACATGGAACCTGAATCATTCATTCCTGAGCATTCACATCCTTGCGTTTATCCAATGTTGTTCTTGGGTGTTCTTAAACCATTAAGCTTTTTCCAGAGCAATATTAATTTCAAGGTTTCTCAAGTTAAATAATTTTTGTTTAGCAGTAACCTCTTAAAGCCCAAGGTGTTTTTTTACATAAATTTTTTATTTCTCTTTGCTATTTGGGCTTATTGGAACCTAATTAGAATAAAAATCTAAGTATCATTTTTTGAATTGATGTACTTTTAGAGAAAAATTATGTCCATAAATGTGGACTCGTGGTCTGAATTTACATAACACTTTTTCCTGATTTTTATTACTATTTTTTTATGCATATTTAACATAGATTTTTTTTAACTTGCTTTGACTATCAGAGAGTAAAAACTTTTTCCCCCCATTTTGGACAGTTAAAAATAGAGTTTGGGACATTTCATATGCTGCAAAACGATTGCAGGATGACACTGTATGTCTGTAACAAAATATCAAACATTCAAAGTATTTTAAATAGCCACTTAAGAGCTAAAACGTGCTGTCCATGTGGCCACTCAGGCCCTTGGAGGTTAAGAAGGGGCTTTTTCTGAGATTTTTCTCAAAACGTCAAAGGGGAGATCAAGAACAGAACCATACTGTAAGAATCTGTGCCTTTGCTTCATTTTCAGTCAGGCCAAATAGCTTTTAAAGATCGTTAACTCATTTTGTTGGAAAAATAAGCCTATGGATAGTGTGTATACAACGGGAGAGGTCTAAAAGTATAGCTGTTGCAAAAGAAAAATGTCTTTGGCTCTTTCCCATAGTAATCAAGCAAATGCATTCGCCTCTCATACCTTCACAGCTCATTTTAAGCACTCATTTTGCTTCAATTTTATTGTTGTGTTTCTGTTCAAAGCGTTTCTGCTGAATTGGCACAGTGCTTACACTCTGCTACAGTCAGATGCTTCATAATGTTGCCTTGATTTCTGAACACAAGTCATTGAATATAAACCCAGAGCCTGTTTGTGACCGCACCGCTTACACACCCGTCTCTGCTCTCACCCTCAGAGGAACCCAGAGGCTTCTACCACACTGTACTCAACTCTACTTTCCTGTCTTTTTTTTCTCTAGCTGTGTCTGCAGCTCAACAGAAGGCATTTGAACAGCTGTACGGGTCTGAAGACAGACTTTCTCCAGGTCAGCAGTCGTCATCTGGTGTCAAAGGCTCTCAGAGAGTGGTGACCCTCGCCCAGCACATCAGTGTAAGTGTCCGATTGAGACTTGAGATTTTGGTGATTATTGCATTGAATTGTAATGGCAGAACCAGGGTCACAAATTAATTGAGGCTTGGAAAAGTATCTCACAAATTCAGTTAAAGGAGGCCACAATTGCCTTTTATAATTAAACATAATGTCTTACAAGTGTCACAATGAACTCTTTCCCCACCATTCTCATCAATTAAGAGACAATGATGGAAGCCTTGATTTCTTTTTTTTTTTACCGAATTTGTGTTTGTGTATTATGGTTAAAAAAAAAGAAGCCCTAGAGCATGTCTTGAATGAATTTCAACACTTCTGGGTGTCCCAGGTATGAAATACAAAGATGATCTGTGTAGATGAGATTGCATGTAGAATGAGGGATGCTCAGATTGCAATTTTCTTAGCCGATTCTGATTTCCGTTTTTTTGGTAAGTGTGACCTGTCTGTACTGATTTTTTGACCGGCTGGAAGACAGTCCAGAAGACCGACTTGTCATTGGTCCAATACATCATGGAAAAAAAATCCTTCCGTTACATTTGCATTTTTGCAAATTGCATTATAGTTGTTGTTTTCAAGCTTTTATTGCAGCACAGTATTGAATATTATAACCAACTGCATATCCGAGGGCTATATTTAGTAGCTATTCAGGCATTTAGTAAAGTAACTCAAATGCAGAATGACTTATGACTTATGCCTTATAAGTTCAAACTGCAAGATTTTAGCTCAGATTTTGACTCACCGACAGGTCTTGAGAAATCGCAGACTTATGCCTGAAATCACAGGCAAATCTGTGCTTGTTCACGCGAGTAACGATCACTCAGTGTGAACTATCAAAGACGCGATCTGAGAGAATCACAGATGAACCGCCAACACCCGTGAGATATTTGGCATGATAAATATCTGGAGCTATCAGAAATTCAAATTATGCCTTGTGAAATATGTTCTGATTGAAAATAACACCGGCGATCACCTATAGCAATGAGAGAGCAGCATCATCTAGTATGAGTATCAGCAGGCCACTGGGAGGTTGAGGGAGAAGTTATAAGGGCTTCTTTTTAGTCTATTTTGACCCAAGAAATGTAGGAAAACTAGTGTAAATTTAGCAGGAGTAGCCATGTCTGTTTGAGGTGTCATCTGAGCAATATCACAACTCTGTCAAAAAGACAAAAAGTTGAGGAGAAATTGCTAATTCTCTTCAAAGTCAGGTGAGCAAAATAGGTAAATTTTCTACCCAATTAAAGGCTTCTTTCTCATTATGTAGTTAATAACAAAAGTCATACTCCGTGACCTAACATTGCTTCCATATCACTTCTCGTGTGTTTGGTTGTGAGACTAAGTTTGTGGACCGTGACAAAGTTATCAGCGATTCTCCTATAATAAAGTCATGCAGTGTGAAACCTCCTGTCACCGATCCATGCTACAGTGTAAACACAGCACCGACAGAACGCTAACCCAGATAGTCATGCAGTGTGAAAACATCTGTGACTACATTGAAAATCGTGTAGTCTGAACTTGGCATAACAGAGATCTACATTCTCACAAATTACCCCTGATAAACAGCAAAGTGAACATATTAAGAAAGCGGTTTTGTCATATTAACAGCTTCAGTCAAAGCGTTCAGTTTAAAGAAACTGGTTTATTTTAAAGTGCTCTTTTACACTTGAAAGATTACTGCAATGTAGGTCTTTGTGAATCTAAAAGGTCTCCAAACATTTAAGGACCAAAGTGCATAACAAAAGTTACGGTCTCCCCAAAACATTTAGCTATTTTAAATCAACAAAACAAGTGAGCATTTTATTTCTGTCATAAATTGTCAATAGAAGGATAATAACCATCTGTTTTAGGGCTGCACGATATTGGAAAACAAATGACATTGCCATATTTTTCTGCGATACATATTGCGATATTAAGTATAACTTGACCAGATGAAATAAAAGGCTCAGTATGGTAAGAATTCATCATCTTAGATTGATTGAGATGATTTTGTGTTGATAAATGCATTACAGCAAAGATACAAACTAAATAAACAGTATTTTATGGATTTCTGGAAGTCTAGAAGTATAGAGTGCAAAATGTAAAATGACCCAGTATAGTCTTCATTGTATTTATACACAAATACAATTAGAGTTTCTTAAAGTTACAAACGTTATAATTGTGTGTGCCTGAATGCTCGACATTGCAGATCCTGTGACGTGACTATTGCGGATGCGTACATTGCGATATCGATGCTGAAACTATATATTGTGCAGCCCTTCAAGCAGTAATGCACAGGCTGCAGTGTTGTATTTCTCAATGTAAACATGTACTTGTCTCCTGCATGCACATCACCAAATCAACCTGTCCTCTTTACAGGAGGTGATCACTAAAGATTACACACGCCAGTCACAGCAAAACCAGATAGGTGGTCAACAATCTCTCCCGCCTGTGTATGGGTATCACAGCTCTCCTGTGCTGGATCTCACCCGTCCACCCAGCACCCCTCAAGCCCAAACCCCCACAGAGCCCAATGCCCGCTACACCCCAGAGGGCACTTCTGCAGAGAGGGGCAGAGACAGGTCTCCTCCTCAGAATAAAACCTCTCCAGTGAGTCTGGCTGCTGATGGGATTGAACCAGTTTCACCACCAGGGGCCATTTCAGAGCCTGAGATGCCAGGAGCCAACTACCCCAATGAACAAGCTGAGCAGGGGTATGTAGCACATGTTGTCAGCAATCAGTGGTTTTGGAGAGTTAAACCATAAGCTGTTGAAAACTGCAATTCAGAGGTTGATAGTGCTCTTAAACAGGGCGAGCTGAAAACATGGCTTATGGCAGCATTACTTGTAAGCCCTCCCTCCACAGGTAAAAGAAAGGAAGTGATCAGAAGTAACATCTTCTGATGAGTCGCTTTATCACCGTCTTTTCACACTGATGTTTATTCAGGTGTTTGGCTTGCTAGCTCAGTGACGAAAGTGAGGCTTTAACTTTTGACAGATTAGATGAGCTGATCTGCAGTAAACCATACCAACTGGCCTAAAGTGGAGAGATCATTGAATGTGTTTGATAAGGTACATTTATGGCTGGCCAATTAAACCAGATTAGTATTTATGATGGAAAATCCTTTATCAGTTGCGATAATAGAAGTGTTAGATGTAACACTCTTTTGTTTTACTTAAATGCAATAAAATATAAACAAACTGACATGAAGTTTGGTTGCATGTACAACCCTTAATCACTGGATTAAAAAAAGCCTGCTATATCAAAGTCCGTTTATTGCAAGTCATTTCACTCGGCGGGCATTTTTGAAACTCCTTTCGGGCATCTGAATGGGGAAACATCAAAGTCTTCAAAACTGTTAGCCAAGCTTACGATTGCATTACATATTTGGAATCACCAATAAAACTAAACAACCGTCTCATAAGTTTCGTTTCCAAACATTTAAATCAAACATAATCTGAATTTTTTTTTAAAGTTGCCCAAGATAATTTGCTTGCGCACTCCAATAGAATGAGATCCCGACACCAACCTCATTTATGGCTGTTCTACACATTATCTTCATCTGGATTATGTCTCGTTTGATCACGCTGGTCATGGTGAATCTCCTCCAGAAATGACAGCAACTCTTTGTTTAGATGTTTGTGGGGCATTTGAGTAATTGCGGTCATGTGATGTGCGTTCGAGAGGACGGACTGTAACTCGCTTTCTTTTTATACCGATTACAAAACCAACCAACTTTTGTTTTCAAGTGTAGTTTCGTTTAAAAGTACAGATTTCACGCTTTACTTGGATATATTTCCTATGTCTGAGAAGCAAGTATTTGCTGAGATTCCACTATGTTTGTCGAGCACAAAAAGTGTGGTAAAAGCCGACGTCTGATCCAAGCTTCTCTCCTGGAGAATTCAGTATATAGCTTGATGTTTGGCTCCTGTAATAGTATGCAGGGTTTACACTTTTCCCCATGCAAAATTATACGAATGACATGTCTTGTGTACTCTATATTCATTGGCTATATGCATGCTATCTTTGACATGCACAAGTTGCTGTGGTTAGGATGTGCCATTGCCCAGTGACATCAGATGATGTCAATTCCATGCCTGCCAGTGCTGTAGAAACTGAAACATGGCATTGGTGGTATGATGCAGAATGTCACATAATTTGACAAATCTTTGTAGAATAAACTAAAAGTTGGAGTGTTAGGGTACTTACTCAAATTGACATTGATAATGATAATAATAATACATTTAAGGATGTACTTAAGTATTAGTTACACACGTTTTTCCATGTATTCATTTTGGCACAGGAATTTGAGAAGCTTTTCTGTTTTAAGGTGCTTAGCCCTAAAGTTATTATTTGCTAGCAGTTACTATGCAGAGTTTGCAGAAGTGTGGATGATACATTCATATTTCAGCTTTGTCTTAATCTATTCTCTGCAGGCTCTGGCTTTAGCTTAAAGTAACGTCTTCAGCTCATGCTGTTAATGGTCACCATGACACCATGTATGTTACACTTTATGGCTCACGCTGATTACACGCTGATTACACCCAATTTATTAAAATTCCACCTCAGAATGAATTATTCATGCATCAAGTTATATACTGAAGCAATGTCCAGATTTTTTTTCTCACTGGTTCTGTCTGTTTCTCAGTATGGGATCTCGTTCTCCGGCTAGTAGCTCTCAGCCCCCAGCCTTCTTCAGTAAACTGACTGAGAGCAACTCCGCCATTGTCAAGAGCAAGAAGGAAATGATTAAAAAGATCAGCGCAGAGGCTGAATTCAGTGAGTTTATGGACTGCATTTATTATTTCTATTTTGCAGAGAAAGCGGCTGGTATTGATATGCACGATTGTCTTGCGGAGTAAACGGTCTTAAACCTGTCTCTTCTATCTCCTCTTTAGACCAGGGCCAACCTGGCACAGAAATCTTCAACATGCCAGTCTCTACAAATGCAGGTGAGCAGTTCAGGTCATTCTATGTGTGTTTTGTTTTTCCTGCACAACAGCAGTGTCTCAAGAAAGGTCTCTGTTCCATAAACACAAGATTATGGCATTTCTTTCAGGACCCGTGAGTGTGCGCAGCCACCCGCCACCAGAGGCCAGTGGTAATACTATCGGCCTGGAGGCCATCATCAGGAAAGCCCTCATGGGCAAGTATGATGAACAGATGGACGAACGCTCGCCGTCCAACTCTGTCAACTCGATGGCTGTCGGAGTGGCAGCTGCAGTCGTGCCACCAGCTTCAGCAGATGGGCGTTCAGACGACCCCTACTCCCTGCCAGGTGTGCAAGATCATCCCTGCACAATTCATCTACCTTCATTGCATTCCACATCTTTTTTGGATCATGTTGTAGTCTTTTTTTATAGAATGAAAATATATTGAATGCAGGTGTTGTCTTGTAAAGTTTTAGTTGATGAATAGGATCTCATTCAGGCGTTGTTGTTTTTTTTTATATACCACATTGTTTCACTGGACACACTGACAATCTTGCATAGAGTAGTATCTCTATCACCTATAATGACTTATAATTCGTTTAGTTGACTGATTTGGATCTGTGTCCATATAGCTTAATATTCATTTGTATGAAAATGTCTGATTTGTGTCCTTTGTTTGGATTCAGGTAAATCCAAAGGAGGACGCTCCAACGGTCGCAAGACTAAGTCTCCTGGTCCTGGCCTGTCTGGAGGCGAGAGACCTTCATCTGTGTCCTCTGTCCACTCAGAGGGAGACTGTAACCGTCACACACCACTCACCAACAGAGTGTGGGAGGACAGGCCCTCGTCTACAGGTACACACACTTAAATAGTAATTGATCGTTTTAGTTTTTTTCATGTTGAATGGCAAATTTGATCAAAGTAGTTTTTTACAACAATTAAGTACGAGACGATAAAGACTTCAATATTGTTTTAAAGAGTTTTATTTTAACATGTTTGAGCAGTAAATCAGTCAAAGTCTAAATGATCGTGTTATACTGAATACTAGTGCTGCTGAAAATCCAGATTTACAAGCACTATTTACATTTTAAAACTATAAACATTTTTTTTTAAGTTCATTTTATAACACTATCAAACTTCAACCTTTTGGCAGTCATATGTGTGCACGTTTATTAGACATCCTAATAAACGGTTCAGTATTAATGGCCTTTTCCCCAGTAGACTTGAAAAGTTCTAGGATGTGATGTGGTTACAGTGAACACTAAGTGATGATCAGTAGCTATGTTTCCATCCAAAAAATGCGAATGAACTTTATGTGCAAAACTGGATTATCGCATTAAAGACGTGCGAATAAAGCAGCGTTTCCATCCAACGAGTCAAAGCGAACAAAATCGTCACTTCCTGATTAACTGGCGGCAAATATCAACAGTAAAAACTGAATTTACTGCGGTAGGAGAAGCTGCGTCAATCTTTTCTTCATCTAATAAATGACTTGCGCCTCAGAAGGCAATCCTGACATGCAGTGAACGGAGGGTGGCATTTGAAGGTGTCAAACGCGAAGCACAGATGATCTTGATTCTGGAGGTCATTAATAATATAACACTAATACTTAAATGGTGAAGGTGTTTTAGAATGACCAAAACAACAGTTCAGATGGTTTACAATGTGCTCAGCCTGCTGGTTTGTCCATTTACGCACATTTTCATCATCACATGATCTCTTATAACAGAATCGCATTACCTTTTTTAATGCGCACACTGAAATTTGTGCGGTAAAAGTGTTTCCATCGTAGTTTATGCGCATCTTTTCTTATCAATGAAAAAGCTTATCCTACTCAGTTATGTGCATACGTTTTTATGCGCATTTTCTAAATTTATGCACATCATTGCGTTTCCATCAAGGAGGGAGGTGTTGCGGACGCCGCCCTCTTTATTCTGCCACCCTAGGCATTGATATAACTGCTGAGGACGCGGGTGGTGAGGGAGGTGTCACGGACGCCGCCCTAGGCGGCCAGCTAGGTCGCCTCTATGGACGCGCCAGCCCTGATAATGCTGAGATTTCATCTTTAGGTAGACTGTCAATAATATCCATCTGCACAGCATGACTTTATTCCACCGGTGTGTGTGTGGCTTTTTTTCTGTGTTAGTGGACGGGGCCGCAGGTCTCCCGGGTTTGCGCGTGCAACTACTTGTGTTTCGTAGTCGCATCATCACGAAACACCTAATGACTCGTTATCAAGACGACTCGTTTGAAGCACTATGAGTCGACTCTTTTATAGATGAATCAATAGTTTTAAACACTGTACACTTACAGATTTAAGCCTTAGCTGGATATTTCACTTCACTTAGAGCTGTGTGACACACTACATGGAAGGGCATTTTCAAAAACCCATAATATGGGCTCTTTAAATGAAGGTAATGGAGCAGTGGGCAAATCAGTCAGCATTACTTATAGTAATGTACTTATAGATGTACTTACAGTACACGTCACTGATGTTTCCATTCATGCTCAGCTGTGCTCCAATAAATGCTTTCAGTTTGTCTTGATTTTCTCTTAAAAACATTTCTGCTCATGGGGTGTAAGAAGTAAATCAGGTCAGGTACTAACAGATAACAACTTGTATGGATTCATTTATAATACTTGATGCTGTGTTTTTCTGGTTTCTCCTCTCAGGCCCCACTCCATTCCCCTGTAACCCCCTGACCATGGGGATGCGTCTCCCCAGCGGGATCATGCCGGGACCCTCACCTTCCCCAACACATCCAGGCGCTTCTGCACCCCCACAAGGCCAGACTCAACCCCGCACCTGGGAGGAGGAACCCAAACCTCTGCTTTGCTCTCAATACGAGACCCTGTCAGACAGCGAGTGAACACACACACACACACCGAGAACGTTTGCTGCTTTCTGAACAGAAATTTGTTACTGTAAACAGGGGTGTTTGTGAACACACTCACTCATATCCATACTGACACACACGCACTCACTCTTACGGGAACATACGTCCATCCGCGCTCATGCCCTCTGATACCTCCACACATATTCATTCATACACACATCCCATAATGCTCTCCAAGCGTGCACACTCACACTGTCAGTGAAAGTGCATTACATGGCTGCAGTGTGTGTGTGTAGATGTGTTTGTGAACGTGCACACTTGCATTAGTGTGTGCAGTCACTCCAGGACTACTTGTAGGAAGAATCACTTTTGAATTTTTATATATATATGCATATATACATACAATTCTATATATACTTCTATTGGTGTCGTCTTGCTGGCCTTATCAGAGTTGACTCATGGACTCATCTGTCTGTTGACACATTTTGGAGCATTCCTCTGCTCAGGACACACACTCTCTTTCTTATACTGTAAATCCACTGCAAACTCTTTATTTTGTGTGTGTGGCATAATGCAAAGGCTGGTTGAATCCTCTGCAGAAACAAGCGTCTACAAACACACACGCACGCACATTCTCTTAGTTGTGCAGTCGCAGCCCTTCATATTGGTTTCATGTGTTGCCAAGTTGACGCAGTTGGGCTATCTGATTGTGTGTGTGTGATGATAGGAGACATTCAGAGAGCCAGGTTACATCTGAACCTGTAACATTCTATCCTTACCTTACTATTTCAGAGCGTTTACATGGGTGGCCATATCATTGGTTTACAGGGTACACATAATGTTCATCGTTGACGTCAAACCTCTCTGTTTTTTAATACTCTAGCTGACCAATTAATTCCGTCATCTCTTTGTGATAGTTGAAGGGAGATGTTCTGTTTGGCTTGTTTTTATTTTTGTATGTACATGAAGCTTGTTTGCATGTTTTTGTAATGAGTTAAGCACTTAGTCAGCAAGCGGTTCCTGTTGGTGTCTTTCAAATGGACGCTGACCCGAATGCAACCTTTTACACAACATTCATTTGTTTTTTTTCTACAGTATTTTGTTGAATCGTTTCATCAACTGTTCCACTCCCTAGTGACAATCACTGGCAGAGAGCTGAGCGAGTGGACACGTCTTTAGAGGAAAGCTGCTCGATCAGGTCTGAATGTCCAAACAAACCTGATGCTTTTTACTTGTTTTTATTCATGTCATCTGTTTGTTCAAGAGTTAAAGCCGTGCTGTTTGGCCAGTCTTTTGACATGACACCCATTGAGAGCTACTGCTTTGTGCTTGAACGAAGGCTTCGGGTGTTTTTAGTTATCCCCCCTCCCCCTCTGTGGACTCATCTGAGAAGATGATGCTGATATATCCTGCGTATAGAAGAGGTGAGCAGACACCACACTTCATATAACCTGTAGTCCTTCACTCTGTACAGTTTTAAAAGATAATTCTAGTGTTAAGTGCCATGTATTTGACATATACATTTCTGAAGTTAACTACCAAGTGATTACGCACAACCGTTTGTTTTTTAAGATGATTTTTCTCCTTGTTATGCCAGGGTTGTACAATTGATCACAGGCACAAATGAAAGCAGTGAAGGAGACTCTTTCGATCTCCTCTCCAAACGTAGCGTTATGAGTTTTCCGCATGCGAATTCAATTTAAGGATATGTTTTAATTTGTATTGGTTGACTTTTATTTGTTACAAGGTTTTACTACAAAACGGATCTTTCAACCTACCAGTTCAAACCGCAATACTCATTGTTAGCTCCGGATTTTAGGAATATTTTTGGAACCTAATTGAAAAGAAAGCTCAGCGGTGGGTTTTGTTGTTTTGGTGGTCCAGGACAGTTTTAGTGCACTACCTAGTGTTTTTTCTTTTAGTAAAATGGGGCTTTATCTTCCGTCATGAACATCCCAGAATGCTCTGCGCTTATTTCGAGACTCATTCTCTGACATATCACTCCAGACAGTATTGTTTAGTGGACAAGTCACTCTAAAGTTCAGTGTTTTCTTGTATAGTGAGCCCTTTTCTCCTCTATCTCAACTGTTTGACCTTATTACTGAGGACAGTATTGCACTTTCCTTAGATGAGGCGGCGTCTTCTAAACACAAGCGAAGCTGAGAGATTAAAACTAACTAAGAGACAGAAAAAAAGGCAGAAAACAGTCGCCCCTCTTAAGATTGGAAAAGTTAAGTGGGTATTTTTGGTGGTGTCTGTTTTTGTACAACCATTTTGTGCATATTACTTTTTTTTTGGTTTTGTATTAAGACCCACTGTATTATAGCAAGGAGTGTAAATAGACCTAAAAGGATGTACATATTTATGTGATTTGCTGCAAGATTGATATTCACACTGTTGTATTTCAACATGGCCACCAGCAAGCTTTGTGGATAGCAGTGTAAAAATTAAATGAAAAAAAAAAGACACTGCCTTAATGTTTAAATAAAAAGCTTATTGCCATTGATTTGTTTGCTGGCTTTATTATTATTGTGCTACTATATGACTTACATGATGGTAATATGTTTTACTTGTTGTCTTTTCTCCCCCCCAGTTAGACCAGGGGTGCCCGATCTCTATCAACTTGCCTCAACACACCAGCTAGGATGTTTCTATCAAGCCTAGTAATGTCAAGGTCACAATAGTGAAATTCTGTCATACGGTGCTGCAGAAAAGGCCAGGATTAAACAAGGTGATTAGACATTATTAAAGAAAGCAGTTGCTCCATATTTTAAATTTCTGTACAGAGAGCTCATGTTTTGATCTTCCATTGGGCTGCGTCTAAAATCGCATACTTCCATACTGTATAATACAGTTAAAACAGTATGTGAGCCTAGTAGTATGTACAAATTCATAGAATTCAAAAAGTAGTATGCGAGAAGTACCCACATGACTTACTACTTCCGGCGAGATTCTGAAGTGTGTATCCAATAGACACTACACTATCACATGATGCCCTGCGAGAAAATTCACGAACGGGAGTGAAGCGACGCAACTGACGTGGGTAGGTCACGTGATGATGACAAATGGCGGATGTAGTACAGCCCAGTTCCATTCATACTACACATATTCATACTATATTGAACATACTTTTTTTAATGGTTATAAATTTTTTAAAGTAATAAATTCAAATGTAGCAGCTACTGAGCAGTAGGTGATTTCAATGGAGTGACATGCAAAACCTGTCGCACGATTTTGCGTTTCTGATCTGCCACATTCATATGAATGGAAGTTGATGTGTTCAAAAGTGCAGTGTCATTTGATTGGATTGCCCAGATGTGTCTGATTGCGATTGTAACTCAATTTTGTAGGACATCGGCCCTCCAGGACCAAGTTTGAGCACTCGTGCCTAAGATGTTTAGCATTGGGTCATTCCACACTCCAGGTGAACATCATAATCCATGGTGGGGCTGCATGATATTGGAAAAATCTGACATTGCGTTATTTTGTGTTTCTGAGATATGACTATAATCTCACCAGATGAATTAAACAGCTCTATTTGGAAAGAGTTCATTCATTTAAAAAGATTGGGATGATCTATTTCTAAAGAAGTCTTTTTCTATACAGTACATTTGCAAAAATCAAAATAACATACAAGCATATAAACACAACAGAGCAAAAGATAAGAGAAATAAACAGTGCTTTTTTTGTTTTCTAACAGTATTTAGGTACAGAAATAGATCAAAGATAAAATAACATGGTCATTATTGTATACATTTTTAAAATAATAATATTGTTATATTTTAATCTTCAATAATCTAGTTATGTGATGTGACTATTGCAGATAAACATGTTGCAATAGAGCTGCACAGTATATTGTTTGAGCATCGATAATCCATGGTTATCTTGCTTCACGTTTTACACTGCTCCTAATTTACCCAGGATCAAGTAGGTGTTATAGTTGACAAGGCACCACAGGAATACACACAACATTACAGAATACTAGCAAAATTTTAACAAAATGGAATGACTTTTCTTTTGTTTTTTTAAAGTCTTGTTTAAAACATTCAGAGCAGCAAATGATAATGATTGTAGCTTTAACAAAAATGAATTGCAGTTCATGAACACATTTTACATTTGATTGTTTCATTCTTGTGCCTGAATGCTGTTAGATTGCCCT
This sequence comes from Danio aesculapii, assembly GCF_903798145.1. NCBI lineage: Eukaryota > Metazoa > Chordata > Actinopteri > Cypriniformes > Danionidae > Danio > Danio aesculapii. Next base: position 17,336,913 of record NC_079442.1, on the reverse strand, counting down.
AATATTATTTATCCATGCATGCAATTTATTACATTTTAAGCAGATGCACTGCTCACTGATACGACCCCCCCCCCCCACTCCAAAAATGTATCTATCATATAATTTCAGCAAACACAAAGAACTAATCTATTTGTCTTAAAGTGTTGAAACACACACTAGTTTCAAAAAGTTAAATGACATGAAAATTGCCTTTATTTGGGAGGGTTTGCCTCCATTTTGCATCATGGAATTAGGGGTAGGAAGCTGGAAGCCTCACGTAATGGGAAGCAAATTAATTCCTCTTTTTCTTTCTTGAAATCTTTTATTTGGTTGTTTGCTGGCATGACATGGATAACATGTAGAAAATTACTTATAAAAGGAAAATGGCAACTATTATCTTCAGCAGCTATAGTTGCTAGTGGGCTTAAATGGGTTAATACTATAGGTGTTCATATAACAGCGACATGCAACTCAAAGTAAAACCTCTGATTTACCTTGAATTTGAACAAATCAAATATCTGTATGATGTTTAAACAGCATTGTGAGTCAAAACTAGCTCTTTTGGGACTGAAAAGCTGATGCTTCCTTATTGAGTGGGAAACAAAGTCTACATTTCATCTTGTATGAGTCCTTACTAATACCTTAGAAAATCGCTAAGGTGCGGCCATGGGTGCTCATGATCCTGTGGCTGATTTTGGACTGCGTTTCCAGCTGAATCACATTCTTCATTTTCTGCCCCTCATTGACTGAAATAGGCTGCGTCAGAAAATGTAGGCAGCTGACAGGTTGCCTTGCTGCCCTTTCAGGCAGTCTGGGGGCAGTGTTTGTCCATAATTTCAAAGAGCTCACTACAATAATAACATCTAGCTATAAATGCCATCAAAAGTGGAAAACAGTCAATAACAGAGTGCTCCACATAATGTGTACACCCCTCGCACATCTCTCTTTTAAATGTATATTTTTCAGCATCCTATAGAATAATCACAATAACATATTTGTGCATATACATTCAATTAGTCACTACCGAAGCCAAAACTGGAACTAATCTAACCAAAAAAAGTAGACAAAAACTAGTACACCCAAATTAATTTATTGGGAAAAAATGTTAGATAAAATTAATAAACAGGTAAAATCATGAGAAAGATAAAATATCAAATTTAGTGTGTGTGTGTGTGTGTGTGTGTGTGTGTGTGTGTGTATATATATATATATATATATATACATATATATTTATATATATATATATATATATATATATATATATATATATATATATATATTTATATATATATATATATATATATATATATATATATATATATATTTATATATATATATATATTTATATATTTATATATATATATATATTTATATATTTATATATATATATATATATATATATATATATATATATATATATATATATATATATATATATTTATATATTTATATATATATATAATTCATTTTTTTGCAATAACCCATTTGAATGTAAATGTATTATCTTTCTATTCCTAAAGAAGTTAGGTGACCAAACTCTTAATGACTTTAAGAAAATTATATTTGTTACTTACTAATAAATAGATAACATATTCATAGTGCACTCATTTGGTGAACACTGTACATTTATACACTTATTAACACCTAAGTGGCACTTTGAGACACCTCTTCTTTCATTTAATTCACCATCTTTCATTTTTTTTAAGTGAACTGTCTGTAATGGAACACACAGGATTGTGGGAAAACGAAGGCAGCTAAGGACACATTTCGATTAGTTGAATGTAGGCACCTCCTGACACAGGAAAGCAGAATTTGGGCTTTCCTTGATGCTTTCATGACCTGCTGCCTCTGAAGAAAGCATTTTAGTGCAGCCCTAATTTCTCTCAGGCCAATTGGACAGAATGTTAAAGTGATTCTCAAATAAATTTATAAAGTGCAATTGATCTGGGCATCAGCGTAATTTAACTGGTTTGTTAGTTTAGTTTGTTACTACGACAGATAGAATAAAGTGGAAGTCTTTTTTAAGAATTATTGTTATTTTTTCTTTAAAAATGTAATGTTAAAGTTGACATTTTTATTGTCCTTGGGTATAAATATAAAAAAAAAGCCCAATCACATTACTCCAGAACAAAAGATAGTGGAAGACACAAGATGGCTGAGAAAGTACTGCCAAGAACCAAAAAACTGTTACCTGGTAAAGTCATTTTCTGCATTTAAATGAAGATACTAAATAGCATTTAAGATACAAATGAACTCTGCTGTCTTAATGTAAAAGTAGAATTGGCAATATGAGCGCATACAAGTCCATAACTTAAGATAAACTGATTTGAGTTTAACTGTGTGATGGGTGTATGCATAGTGCAGTTTGCCAACCCGGAGTCACGATTGAGGTACAGCACATAATCTTTCATTTGAAAGATGGCACAAGCTGCATCAAACTCAAACGCATCTCTTCACACACAAAAGGGTTCGGTCCACATGTCTTCATCAGAGCTGTTTAAACACTTCTCTGTGTATCTGCAAAATTGCCTATGTCAATCGCACGCACCTCTGTGGAGACGTGTGTAAAAATAAGCTGTAGCGCCACTGCGACAACATTTTTCTCCAATAGTTCAGCATTTTACAGCAAAAAGTAACTGCACGAATGTGAACGTTTGAAACAAACATGAAATAACCAACAAAAAAAACCCGACTCCCTTCATTTTACAAGGACAGACATTTAGAGATCATTTATGGTAAATAGTCACATAATTCACCAGCACTTTGGAATGGATGTGTAAAAGGTGCTTTCTGGGGGAAAAAAAAGTTAATATGTCAATAATTTACATGTTCACAGTTCTCTTATGATTCTCACATGGTGATTGAGTAAATAAAATGAAATATTTGATCTTTTTCAGTGTTCAATTGTGACATTGTTCTGTTTTTATTTTTGAGTTATGATCAACTCAACTCAATTTATTTCTAGAGCACTTTCAACCAACCACAATGGGAACTAAAGCGTCGTTCATAAAAAACACATCATGACTAAATTAATTTAATTAAACCTCTAGTTTAGGAAAAACACACTTCATGTCGCTGATATTAAAGAATTGAATGCATTTTCTTTATTTTTTGAATACATCAATGTGGTCAAAATGATTTAAAAATCTGAAAAGCAAGTTAGGTCAAAAGAAATCTAAGTGAAAAAAAAAACACCTTCAAGGCACTTACTGGCAGAGAATGAATTAGCATTTTTTTATTCAGACTGTCAAGCGTTTTCTGCAGATGTGCTTTTTGTAGCATAATTTCAACTGTTATAATTTTAATTGTCTAATTATTTATATTACTTGTGTAATTTAAATAAATATTTGCTCAAGCTAGCTTAAATACCCTCTGTATGCATCATGATTGCTGTTTGTATCAGCTGCCACCTCTAATTTCATTGCAAATAAATGTATTACAGCCTGTGATTAAGCAAATAAAAACCTAGTTCATGTCATATTTTTTCTGGAAATGGAAAACCTAATTAATATTTTCTGCTTTAAAAGTGCCATAAAGATCAATTCAAACAATGTATCGGTGCTTTATAATATCTACATCAGCCGTTCAACCGTTCAACTTTCAACACCTATGATGAAAGTTCAAATTTGACCTTATTTGAAAGGGTAATGAATATTAATGAGCTCCACTCTGATGCTCCTCTCTGATGTTCATGCAGCGTGATGTACTCTAAAATTCTGTTAAAAAAAAAAAAAAGAAAAAAAAAAAAAATATATATATATATATAAATATAGACCATGAATAAAATGAATGACTTTGATTAACTTAAAATCGTAAAATACTTTAGACTGAACTATAATAAAAATGCATACAGTAACTTCAGGCTATGTTGTTGCTAGTTGTTTTATTTTCAAGATCTGAGGTAAACTATCTACTGGTGCTTTCAGTATTGTTATAAATGTCACACAAGACGATAACTCTCAAACTCACATTAGAATTTCATAAAAACTAAATAACACATAAGCAATACATATTTTCCTGTGGCCACATGACATGAAAAATGTTTGTTTAAAGTAAAAATGCTACTACTCTGAGAAAAATCATGCTTTTAATGTTGCCTTTATATGGGTTTTGCTTTAAAGCAAATTGAATAAAACGGGTTAAAATCAGAAACCGTATTTTTTCACTTAATATAAAAATGTACTTTGGATGAAAGACATGATAGTTTCAATTATTCTTGGTGTACCATCTTCAGTTTTGCGACAGTGAACAGAACAGAATTTGTTCTTTTAATAAACAAACAAAAATACCTTCACCTTATTTACATGACAGCGTGTCATTTATGTCTGCTCTCTGTACATTGCTTATTTGAGGCTACTTGATACATCAGACTTATTCAATTAGATTTCCATAAATGTATATAAGAGTACAGACTAGAATGCTCAAAATGATCTGTTTTTTGAGACAGATATGTCAAAAATATTGCTGCAAATGTATAATTTATTTTGAGTAGCAAGTCAGTTTTGGACAGTTAATGTGTGGAAAGATATTGTCAACCATGGGTGTCTTCCCCAAACAATGACAAAACTCAGCTGAATGAGCTCCTCTGACAGATCTGTCATTTCAACCATGTTATTTTATTAAATTATAGATTTTTTATTTTGTACAAATTATTGTTTTACACGTCACGTATACACATTTTTAAAAAATCCAATATTAGTCTTGGTAAAAACATATAAATATGATATTATATAAAATATTGATGTAAACAAAATACAGAACCTATATTTTAATTACAAACATAATGGAGAAAATTCAAGATTCTCTTCTAAATTATAAAACCACTTACAATAGCTAACACGTAGGCTAATCTCTTATAATAAGTACTTATTTATTTGTTTGCCATAATTACATTTAGATTCACTAATTACTATTATTATTATTATTAGTATTAAGGAGGCTATTTTTTATAATGATTTATTTGAAAAGTCTACTTCTGCAACGTTGACACTCAAACCCCTACAGCTCTAGTAGAGGTGTTGTTGCAAATGTCCACATTTGTGAATGTTCGTTGGAACGATAGATTTGGAAAACACCAAATCAACAAACTATGTTTGTGACGACGGATATGCGCTAACAATGGTTTTCAAAAACGCACCCCTGAACTACAGCTCTAGAGGAGGAGTTGCAAACTCGTTTGCGACACAGTTTGCAAATGTTTTTTGGAATGACGGCTTGGGGAAACACCAAATCCATGAACTATGTGTGACGACAGAATTGCAACCTTTGTTGCCTAAAAATGGTTTTCAGGAATGTGCAACAATCTCCAGTCCTGCCTTTAATTGTATAGAGAACATCAATTCCCCACTAACATCTGAGTGCTGCAGAGTGGATTCAGGAACACTGCTGATTGATCATTTTGTTCATGCATTCAACAGACATGACTGTGATTGGCTAGAGTGATCATCACTTCACCAAACGCTCACAGTGATGCTCAGAAGTAGGCCTGCACGATTAATCGATTTTAAACCGAAACCACAATTTGAAAAGCTGCAATTATTTTGGTTATTACTATGGCAAGGGAGGCGAGCGTGGGTAATTAAAACGCTCCAACTAACATTACTTAAAAAGCAGACAACTGCTACAGCAGAACCCATGAGCCCCTATGTCACTGCTATGGAGATGAAATGAAAGCTTTAAACTTCATCTCTGCTCTGCTTCTCTCTCTCTCTCTCTGTGTGTGAGTGCGTGCGTGTGTGTGGGGACCTTTGACCTGCTTGCATGAGTAAAGGTAACCTCCCTCGGCTGTTACAGCGTTTTTTTTGTGGACACACACACACAAGCGTGTTTACTCTGCAGCTCAAGTTTTCTCCACCACATCTATCACAGATCAGCTGTGATATCCGCTTTATCTGCATCCGTGTCACACATTGGTGAATAACACCAGAGCCAATCGCTGCCCTTTCTGTTTAGTGAGGGAACACAATGACCAATCACAGGTGTTTAAGAACTCATTAGTCAACACTCAAAAAGCAAGCAGGATAATATTCACATTTATTTATTTGCTATAAATGCTCATGCTGTTCTGTGCATGTACTTGAGTTTGTTTGATACAAAGAGAGTTTTCTTTGAGTAGCCTATATCTGCTGAATTTAAGGACAAAATTACAAATAATATCTACATATAAACATGTTTATAAATGATACATTTTATTACAAGAATTCTTGAGCTGTGATTTAAAATTGTGTATGGAAAGCATTGTCAATGCTCTGTGAATGTCATGAAATCAATATGAAAAATGTAACAATCTAAATCTAAAGGTTTTAAATGTAAGATTTTACATATCATTTATTTATTTGAAATTAAAAAACTAGTTTTTTTCTAAATTTTTCCTGACAACTGTATTGGATAAAGTGATTTTAAATAAGCAGTAACAGTGTAGTGAACTTTGTGTAGGCGAATTATAGTGAATCGCATTTTAAAATTGCGATCAGATTTTTTCTCCACATCGTGCTGCCCTACTTAAAAGCTTTTAAAATCAGAAAGTATTAGCTTTCAAATGTGTCCATGTCCATTTAAACGCTTGGTGAAGAGAGCTAAATGTGTGTTTCATAGTAAAAGTATAAGTGGAAATGAGACCTACTGCATCTGCCATGTTGTGTCAATCACTTCCATTCATAAACTCTCTCTCATGGCTCATGGGAAGTGGTCTAAAGTTGGTTTTATATTTGCACATTCTCCTTAATAATGTAATTCCTGCAAAGTATTGTTGGCAAACTCTTAAGTAGGGAAATGATATAATCAGCCAATGACTATCAAAGAACAACATTGTTCACAGTCAATTAAATAGTGCTAATGTTGTTTTGAAGTCATTCTTTAACGCAAGTTCAGACTAGGGCTGTACAATATATTGTTTCAGCATCGATATCCCAATGTGTGCACCCCCAATATTCACATCATAAGATATGCAATGTCCAATCTGATTTATAGTTACTAGGAGAATTGCAGAATTGTATTTAATTACTGTAAGATTCTTACTGTTAGATTTTTCTTACATAATATTTTTGACTTGTTTATAGTACAAATATTGTACATTTCAAAGTAAAAACAAGATTATTTGACTTGCCCCACTGACAGATAGTTATCTTTGTTTTAGGGAAAAACTCGAAAAGGAAAAGTAGAATTTCTAAATATTTGGACTAGAAACAAGACAAAACTAAATAAGAAAAGTATTTTTGCCTTGTGATTATTCAATTTGTGTACCTGAATTATGTTAGACTCCACAGAAAACCATCAAATAGAGCTATTCAAATTATCTAATGAAAATAACCAATATTGCAATATGTATCGCAGAAAAATAAAATATTGCAATATCAGATTTTCCCAATATAATGCAGCCCTACTTCAGACCGAATCTTCAAAGTAGCATGGTAAACAATATAGGGACGGTGTTGCATTTTGCCACTGTTCAAAAATGAATGAATGTGCGAATATAAACAAACTTAACCTCAATGTCATGGGAGAGTAAATTGCCTATCAAAATAATTTCACACACACTATACTATAAAGTGCCTTAATAAATGAACGGGTCATTGAATCATTGACTCAACCGATTCCTTTAAAGTACACTGAATCATTCATGAAGGAAAAAAAAATCTCCCATGATTGTAAAGTTTTGCTTTGTTTGGGCCTGCTTATATTTGACCATAGATATATACACTAGATATCGTATAGGGACCCTGAGCATGCGTCAATAGCGCCGCCACATTTGTACAATGCTACTGGACTTTAGCACTGTCTACGGGTGTAGTAACGAGCTAACAAAGAAAACAAAGCACCAAGGCAGAACATTTCATTGGAAAGATTTATTTTTTTAGGTTTTTGTATGTTATGAACTTTTGTGCTAAACAGGTAACGTTATTGATGATAATACAGTCACTTGCTGCATTCACCATTCGGCGAAATAGCACCAACTCGCACTAAATTCTCGGCTTATGCTAGTTTTGTTGAATAAAATCAGCAAACACTGTAGATGAAATATGACAACGAGATGCTGCGGTGCCAGAAACTTGTATTATTGTGAGACACTGCTCGCTGCAGAGCCATTTGAGCTCCAGCGAGGGGGAGCTTGAGCTCTCGCTCCTCCTCCTGTAAGCAGTTTTAATGCATACACCCATCCCACCCCACCCCTAACCCCAACCCCCAGTGACATCACTCGTAGAACAAGTGCAAGGAAGGAGGAGCTAGAGCTCAAGCTAGCCCTTGCTGGAGCTCAGCTCTGCCCAAGTGGCTCTGCAGTGAGCCCCACTTGATTATTGTCGGCTAAGTGAACGAGCCATTCATAACGGCGGTTCATTCACAAATGAATCGCTCCCTCCATCAGTATGAGAAGTGAAAGCAGGAGAGGGGATGTGTTTCAGGACACAGATTAGATCAAATTTAACAAGAAGGGTGGATAGTACATTTCAATTCACCTATACCGCATGTCTTGGGACTGTGGGGGAAACCAGAGCACCTGGAGGAAACCCACGCTAACGCAGGGAGAACATGCAAACTCCACACAGAAACGCCAACTGACCCAGCCGAGGCTCGAACCAGCGACCTTCTTGCTATGAGGCGACAGCACTACCTACTGCGCCACTGTGTTGCCCCCCACAAACCATCAATGTAGAAAAGTGATGTAATTATAATTTTCGTAATTGAAAAAAAAAAATTGTATACTGACCTTAGGGAAAACACCCGATCATAGATATATATATCTCTGGCTCTGGATGGCCACAGTCCTCCACTGCAGCTTGGTCCCGCATTCATTTCAAAGGAGCGCTACCCTGTACTAAAATGGCGGCTCTATTGACGCATTCCTTCCAATAGACAACAACAGGGCAGGCGACATCTAATGTATATATCTATGATCTTTGACAAACAGACCTTACATTGTTGTGTAATTAACAACTGTACTGTTACATTGGCAAAATAATGAACCTGTTATTCAATTAGAAGTCATATGAAATGAATATAACCTTTGCCGTTTTAATATTCAGAAAAAGTACTCTTGCTTGTGTGAAGGTTTATCTACATTACGTTAGCTATTTTACTGCAAACATATCATGAATATTAAGGGACGTGTTCATTTATTTCATTGAGCTACTTTACGCCAACCCCAGACTTCTGCATAACCACACTGAAATGACAATCCGGCCCGAAGTTGAAGGTAAACATGGTTATTTACCTGTCTTTAACCACTCTATGCAGGTCCGGGAGACGAGGCGCCAGTTTTGAAGACAAGCTATCGAAGGAAAAGCATGGTCGATTATATTTAGTTAAAAGACGCTAAAGGGGGTCATTTTGACGACGTCACCCTACTGAAAAATCCAGCTTAAACCAGCCTAGGCTGGTTGGCTGGTTTTAGCTGGTCGACCAGCCTGGTTTTAGAGGGGTTTTGGCCATTTCCAAGCTGGTTTCCAGTCATTTCCAGCCTGGTCTTAGCTGGTCAGGCTGGAAAATGACCAGCTAAATCCAGCTAAAACCAGCTTGACCTGCCTGGTTTAAGCTGGACATAGCTGGTTTTGGCTGGTCAAGCTGGTTTTAGCTGGATTTAGCTGGTCATTTTCCAGCCTGACCAGCTAAGACCAGGCTGGAAATGGCTGGAAATCAGCCTGGAAATGGCCAAAACCCCTCTAAAACCAGGCTGGTCGACCAGCTAAAACCAGCCAACCAGCCTAGGCTGGTTTAAGCTGGATTTTTCAGCAGGGCATTACAACCTAAAACCGCAGAATCAAATCAAGTATTCAAAGTATGATCAAAATTCAGTAAAGAAAGCAATTTTTGAAATGTTTATCACGTGTTGAGATTAAATAATTCCAAGGGAATTTTTTGAAATACAATATTTTTTGTTAGATTTGTCGTTTTAAATTGACCCATTTGTGAATCAATGTATTTCATAACTGAAGACATGACAAAAACATGCCATATTGTCTCCATTTTGCGTTTATATCCGCCTGATTCAGTAACCTTTTAAAATGAATTGAAAACAAATCCAAATCATGAATAAAAATAAAACATGGAAATGCCTTAATCAAAAAAAAAGTGTAGTAATTATTTCGACGATTTCAGTCCAATCGATTACTTTACAAACCCCTGGGCAATAAAACAGTTTGATTGAATCCCTCAGAACACGTGTTGGCCGTTAGAGGGCGCTGCTCGCTTTCAAATGGCCATTACAGTTTAGTTGCAGTCATGTTTTTGTAGCTCTTTATTTATGTCATGATGTCAGAGGTCTTAACTTATTTTTATGATGCTGAAAAGAAACTCAAATGAGTCCTCATTGGTCAGTTTGGTACATTAACAATCATGTTAAATTAGTGCAGTCTCATTTATTTATTAGCACAGTGATAGCCTAGTGTAGGGGTGCCCAAAACCAAATATCATTGAGAGCCATGGGCTGAAGGAAAATATACCAACACTTACATTAAAGTTGGTAATTTCCTAATTTATTGGAAAACATTACTTTAAATCATAAGTAGGCCTAATGCAGTATAACGTTTAAAATAACAACGCATTGCAATAAAAACATAGACAATCACATTTATGACACTGCGGAGTTCAAATACACTAGTCAAGAATAAGCTGCCTTTGCCTTGATTTGTCCTCTATCCATCACATTATGGCATGTATATTTAAATTAAATCTGATTAATTAGCTTGAAACATTTAGTTAAAGTTTGGCCTGTCAGTGAAAATCTAATAGAGGTCTAAGAATAAGCCAAAACTAGTCATCAAATAAACAGAAATGAATGACTACACATATAATGTCTGTCTACTTGACTACTAGTCTAGTTTTGGCCTATTCTTAGATGTCTGTTAGATTTTCACTGACAGCCCAAGTTTAGCCTTGTTTTAGCCAAGCGGTCTACGTTTAGATGTCTGTTAGACGTCTATTAAACACAAACTTGTTTTGCTGGGTAGTTTGTCTGGGTATTAAACACAAACTTGTTTGCTGGGTAGTTTGTCTGGGTATTAAACACAAATTTGTTTGCTGGGTAGTTTGTCTGGGTATTAAACACAAACTTGTTTGCTGGGTAGTTTTTCTGGGTATTAAACACAAACTTGTTTGCTGGGTAGTTTGTCTGGGTATTAAACACAAACTTGTTTGCTGGGTAGTTTGTCTGGGTATTAAACACAAACTTGTTTGCTGGGTAGTTTGTCTGGGTATTAAACACAAACTTGGTTTGCTGGGTAGTTTGTCTGGGTATTAAACACAAATTTGTTTGCTGGGTAGTTTGTCTGGGTATTAAACACAAACTTGTTTGCTGGGTAGTTTGTCTGGGTATTAAACACAAACTTGTTTGCTGGGTAGTTTGTCTGGGTATTAAAAACAAACTTGTTTTGCTGGGTTTGTCTGGGTATTAAACACAAACTGGGTAGTTTGGGCATCGCTGGCCTAGCATATTCATTTGAAATGAACTATATAAATAATTAATATTAACAAATGATTGTTACACTGCATTGGAAGGGCAACACAGCTTTGCATTGTTCTACTGTCGGCGCTCATGTCAGTTTTAGCAGTCTAGTGGATGTTTATTGCTGTTCATGGAAAAGTGAAAACATTTTATCTTTTAAAGCAATTATGTGAGAGAACAACTTAAAACGGGGAAAATCCAAATGCTTTTCAAGTCAAGCTGGAAGGCGCCATAAATTTGCAGATATTTTATTAAAGCAGGTATGAACCTACAGTCTATGGTATGAACACACACAGTACTACTAATATTAAATCATTTTATACACGCTGTAAAAAAATAATGACAAAGTCAAGACAACAAATATTTTTATGTTGCTTTAGCTTACTTTAATATGTTAATCAGGTTTCAACTAAATAGTTTAAGTTATAAACAGTTTAGAGCAGGGGTCGTGAACCTTTTTTCAGCTAAGAGCCGTTTCTGATTTGATTTGGCAAATGCATTTATAAAGAGCCATTAGGGGTCATATCCATGCACAACACTAAAATAAACAAATATGACGGATCACAATGTATGAAGAAAGGACCATTTATAGAATTTTTCCTTTTCGCCGTTACCACTCATGAATGTTGTTTACATTTACGTGCACGAGGTTTCCATAGAAACGTAAATTGCGCGCTCTTTATTGGTGTCGCAATTCAAGTTAATCCACAGCTCCACACACGCACATTTGGAACGTCCTTTTATTGTAAACTGAGTTCTTCTTCATTTTGCTGGAAAAATGACACTACAAAGGGAATTTGCTTTGTATTTTCTATAGGAAACTGATTTCTAGTGAGTGAGTTATATATTTTTTAACTTTATAATATTATTGAAGAGAGACAGCTGGAGAGCCACAGAATTTTGCTCAAAGAGCCACATGCGGCTCCCGAGCCATAGGTTCCCTATCCCTGGTTTAGGGTGACACGGTGGCACAGTGTGCAGCACTATTGCCTCACAAGAAGGCGGCTGGTTTGCTGGGTCAGTTGGCATTTCTGTGTAGAGTTTGCATGTTCTCTCAGTGTTGGCGTGGGTTTCCTTCGGGTGCTCCGGTTTCTCGCACAGTCCAAAGACATTCACTGTTGGTGAATTGAATAAACTAAATTGTCCATAGTGTATGTGTGTGAATGAGTGTGTACGGGTGTTTCCCAGTACTGGGTTGCAGCTGGAAGGGCATCCGCTGTGTAAAACATGCTGGATAGGTTGACGGTTCATTCCGCTGTGGAGACCCAGGATAAATGAAGGGACTGAGCTGAAAAGAAAATGATTGAATGAGTGAAACTTTAATGTTTAGTCAGTTTGATTGATGTAAGTTCAGATGAAGCTCATTTGATTCAGCTAAACAGTTGAAGGCAGTGATATTTCATTACAGTGCATGCACTCATACTCGGATTTCACAAACTCAACTTGTGTGACTATATAACATTTACTGTATTAAACGTGTTCTGTCTGGTTGTAATGTACTTACTGTTCCTTATGGTAATGTCATTTATGGCCGCTTTAATGTAATCCTTGACTATCGTGAATGAGATCTAGCCTTAAGCGAGTTTGGATGCGTGGATTAAAATGATATACGCTTCAAACAGACTCAACGCGTCTCTCACGGCTGGCAGTCTTACAGGAGAATCACAGACGTCTTTTTCATCTGAAGCTGGAAAGTATTTGACCTTTTTTTTTTTGGAAACTGCTGCGTAAGCGATAATGTCGATGGAAAACAGAGTCGCAGATCATTAAACACACATCAAAAGAAAACAAACATGCTGCTGTTGTAGGGTTTGGGGCTTTTTATTTATTCATTTTGGATACACATATTTTTTTCCTTAAATAATCTGTTGTCTCATCAAAAAGAAGACCATTACCTTTGGGAATTATACAAAAATATAAAGAGAATTACGAGTGCTGTATGCCAAATATACAACAGGAAAGTATTTTACACAAACACAAGTCGTTGTGTTCGGAAATCAAACTAAAACAAAAATCCATCTGATAGCAGAGAGCGTTTGTACACCAAACAAATGTGATCATAAAACGGTGTGGAACAAATAATAATAATAATCAAACACAACATTTCTCCCCTCAGATCTGCTTCAACACATTACTAAAGTTCCTCTGTCATCAACGTATCTAATATCCATCATGGGTGAGTGATTCATCAGCACTGTCTACTTGTTAATTCATCTCTTATCAACCCCTCATGATTGTCTTTGCTGGTGTCACTGTCATGGAATAATACAGCACTTGCTTACTGTTTAACACTAGGGCTGTAATGGATCACGGTTGATCACTACCCACAGTTCGGAACACACTTGTCCCTCGGATTAATACATTTTTTTACTTGTAGATTAATCCTAAATGTGTAACGATCGCATGGAGATCACATCTCACATCATTCAGATCACATGTATGAAAACATTTAGGCTTTCCTGTAAAACATAATGATGACGGAAGAAGTTGTGGTAGGTTATTCGGACTGAGGTGGGTTTCTTAGGTTATTAAAGGTGTTTTCTGTCACTGCTTGTTTAGCCTGCATTAATGCATTCAGTGTAAGCTGCCCGATTAATCATTAAAAGATCAGGATTTCAACACCCACGCAACATAAATTAGAAATGATGGTGATTTGGATATGTTTATTAAACCTTCAATTTGCTGCTTTCAAATCTGTTTGAAAAACGCGAAAATTAAGAACGAGATTCAGTATTTAGTTTATAAACAGTCAGATAACACTGAAGTACTGTTAGAACAGTTTATAGTTCAGATAAAACCACTGCTGTTTATGGTAAAGATTAAAATCACTGTTATATACATTTAACTTGACGCTCAAAACTGAAAGTTGTAGGCAGCAATTATTTTTAGGGTATCTGCAGGGTCTTAAAAAGTCTTAAATCTCAAAAACTAAATTTGCGGCCTTAAAATGACTGAAATATTGTGTTGCAACCCTGGATGAGTCTAGAATTTCATTCATAAACGTCTTGAAAATGTCTTAAAGTCTTGCTGAAACCTGCAGAAACCCTGTACTTTATTTAACCTATAGGTGGCGACAATTAGCCGTAAACAGTATGCCACTGAATAATTCCTCAAAAATGATCCATCTATCAATGAAACATGAAGTTTTATGAGGGAATGACGGAATCATTTATTGACAATGAGACTAAAAATAAATACGGGTTGTACAAATTATAATGTGAGATTTCTACATTTAGCATTATCAGCGTTTTCAGTAGTAGTAACAGTGAATTTTTCACAGAACTGGGGTGCGTTTCCGAAAACTATGGTTAGCCAAGTAGGGTCGCAAGTTGCGTTATTACAAACATAGTTGTTGATTTGGCGTTTCCCAAATCCGTCGTTCCAGCGAACATTCGCAAACTGCGTCGCAAACTTGTACACTTGTAACTACACCTCTGGAGCTGCAGTTAGAAGCATAGTTCCTGCTGTGTTCTATTCCCAGTTATCCCCCCTATCCCTTATTCCTTTCAAACATTCCAACATTTAAACTTGGAATGATTAAAGAAAAAAAGCATTAAAGTCCTCACTCTTAGGTGTAATTTGCTTTCAAAGTATTTTTTACAGTTCAGTTTTAGCGATCTTCATATTGACAGTTGTGCTCCCTTTGTAGTGCACTTTGAAAACATTTATGCCATTTTGAACACAGCCGTGGCTCAGGTTATTTAAAAGCAGAATTTACGTTATGTCTCCAAAGCTTGTGTATCTGTACTGTATATTACATAGGGCTGTTAGTTAGAACATTTCTGCAGTGGTTTGCATGTGTCACATTGTAAAAGTAGACTTTTAAAAAAGAAACAATATCCTACTTAATAATAAACTAATAATAATAATTATTATGAAGTAGGATTTTTTTTATTTTCTTAATAAATTGCCTACTGTAAATTACAACCATTAGCTTAACGATTTATATGCTTTATATCTGAGATTATAATAAATGTTACTAAATGGTTTTATGTTTTAGAACAGAATATGGAAGATTCTCAATAATATTTGTAAAGGAAACATTGGCCATATATGTGCCGCTTACATTTATTTCAATTAATGTGGAAAACCAGTGCTTTGTTTTAATAAAATGTGTTTATTAAAGCTAATATTGGATTTTTTGAAATACTTGTGCGTGTAAAACAATATAAATTGCACAAAAACAATTATGACTGCATTACGGATGTTTTACGTTATAACTACGTGGTTCAAACAACGGATCTGCGAAAGAGCAACTACTGTATTGGGAAACACTCGTCACTACATCGTTCTTTTCCCAAATGATGCATCGTACTACGATAGTTCAGTCGTGAGTTACGTCGTTGTTTGGTAAACGATCCTGAATAATTTACAATTAATTTTTATTTAGCAGATTATTTCTTCTTCTTCTTCTCTTTTTTTTTAAGTAAAATTACTGCTTCTAAAATATTTTCTTGCAGTACTGTTTTTGTAATAATCCGAAAAATGCTCCGATCCATGACTAAGGACCTATAATGTGATCCGAACTGTGAGATTTGTGCTTGGTTACACCGCTATAACTGAACTAAACCTTTTTTTTGTTTGTTCTGCCAGGAAATCCTATGAAAACTCAAACACACCCACATACTATGGAAACATCCATTGTCATTGTTTTTTAAATGACACTAGGATCCTTATGACGCAAAATCAGAACAAAAATAAATGAGGTAAGAGTTTTAAATTTACAACAGCCATTTCAGAATTCCAAATGTATTCTAAACACTTGACAAACATGAAGTACAGCTCCATACTACTTTCCATACCACTCAACACATCTCCAAAACTGTGTTTTCTCTCAGTGCTCCGCATGACAGGAGCTCAGTTTGGTAATCTAGATGAAAGTCATTACCTTCGAAACCAGACTTTATCAAAGCGTACAATCTAAAAGTCCACCAGAAAAGCATTCAGGCTTTAGATGATAACAGTGGCTGAGATAAAAACCGGTGAATCCTCTCATCGAACACATGCTCAGTCCAGATACTTCAAATCCAACGTTCCACATACGCTCTCGTTTCCCGTCTTTCTGTGAGTGCAGCTCTTATTTAAGCCACTCAATTATTAACACATTGGGGTGTCTTCTAAAAATCTTGTGCAAGAAATTATTCCACATTTTTCTGAGGTCCAGACAGAAAGGGAGGAAATACTTTAGGTTGTTTCCCTTTCAATGAATTTGACAGAATCTTTGGTCCAACCTTTCAAGAGCTCCAACACGTTAATTAGCTCTCAACACATTTACAGCCCATGATCAAGAAAACAAAAACAATAAGTGCAACTTTTAGTCTTTTTGCAGCTAGTCTGCGTATCGTGTACATTTGAATGCGAATAGCTCCACATATGATGTTCTTATAGTCTTAATCTTATTTTAGTCATGTGTGATGAACTCTTTTTGGAAGAACCAGAAATACTGAATAACACAACATTAATGAAGGCCCGCATGGATTCGGTGGGATAATTCTGCATTTTTTGAGGGAATTCTGGGAATTCTTCCCAGCAGGCACACAACATCATAAGATGTTTATATTAGGTTCGATTTAGGTCATGACGTCAGGTGACCAAAATTTAATGTCTAGTCAGCATCTAAGGACAATGTTATTTTGACGTCCAATAACAATGTCAAATTATGTTGGTATTTGGTTGATTTTAGGTTGTGTCCACACATCGTCAAGGTGGAACATGATTAGACGTTGATAGTTGATTGGACATTGACGTCGGCCTGACGTTGGCTTCTGATGACTTGGGTTCTGACTGATTTTCATTTCCAAACAAAATCCAACAGTTGGGGTACAACATCAATATGACGTCATGTGGACATCCTGTGCCTGCAGGGTTAAAATCTTTCAATCTTATTTTCAATTCCTTTATGTTTTTACAAATGTCATGTGATGTAATGAATAATCTAGTTTATTATTGTAATAAATTAAAGAAGTAAATGAGAGTCTAAAGGCCAGATTGACCAAATCTGTGCAAAAGCGCAATTCTGAAACCAAAACAGTGCCAATGGAAGTGAAAGATTTCTGCAGAGGATTTACAGACAATGAGCAAATTATAGAACAAAGACCAAATATGTCAACTACTGAATAAGCTCTGCACAAATGAACATAGTGGCAAATATGCAGAGCTGATGCTCATACAGTAAGGTGTGGGTGATCTATGACCAGACACTATTACATATATTTATAATAGAGCAGGGGTAAGGGTGGCTGTAGAAATAAGTGAGGGGGCTAAGAAAATAATCAATATTCATAATGTTTAATTTGGTCTGAAATATGTACTGCTATTCAGTTAAAGCATCTATGGTACACGTACTGAACAAAACTATAGTTTTATTTAATTTAGACCTATTTATTTATTTATTTACTCTCCAATGATTATGAAGATTCATAAAATAGACAACAACAAAAAACACTAAAATGCAAAGGTGAAAGACTTCAGAACTGGACAACACCCATATACTCAGCTCAGAAAGCGACTGCATTTATATGTTCTAGACCTGGGCTGTGCAATTTAGGGAAAATATCGAATTGATTTATTATTTTTTTACAGATATTGCTATTTCGATTTGATTTGCGATTTCATTTTGTAGTCAATCTACAGCTCAATATTCTGTAGAATCTGTAGCTTCTTACTGCTAAAATGCAGTGAGGGTTAGTTAAAATAAGGAACTGAAAGGACACTCACCTACTTAAACATTTATTCAAATTAGTTTTGAAATATTCAGAAATGAATCACTCATTTTTTCTCTAGAGCAAACCGTAAACACAAATAAAATGACCTTACCTATCTGTAAACAAGTTAAGCTACAATATGTCCCTAATTTGAGTTAATTATAAAAACAAACAAAAAAATCATTATAAAAATACAGAACACTCAGCAAACTAACATGACTGACTCTGGAATTGAACTTTGCTGTTGCTTGCTACTAGATTGAGTGTCACTGACAATACTTTCAGTTGACTTTGTAGCCAGACACTCCTCATATAGCCGCCTGTGGTGCTTTTTTATGTGCTGCTTGTTGTATTTCCTCATGCTGTGGCAACAATTCTTGCAAATGACCTGTTTTAGTTCTGTGTCTGTGATGTTGAACCCAAAATCTTCCCATATTACTGATGTCCTGTTTTTCTTTGATATTAATTTGTCTATTAATGCTTCTGAAGCAGCAAATGTCCTCATCCCGCACTCGTCTGCGCTTTCCTGTTTGTTTGTTTTTATTGTGGGCGTTCCGCATAGTTCGGTTGCGCAATTCTGATTGGGCAGAACGAAAGTGTGCTCACTAAATTGGCTAATAAGACTATCACACACAGACGGCAGTCATGCATTTGCTCTTGGGTGGGGGAAATTAATTAATACATATATATTTCATATCGCAGCCTCTTGCTATTAGCTAATCACAATGTTTCAAATCGCAATCGCAATTCGATTAATCGCACAGCCCCAATCTAGACTATAAGATGTAGATTTTGACAGTTCAGACGTAAGCAGAACAGATTGCACGCCATCTGAAGGAACTAAGATTGCACTGGTATTACTTGACTCACCCTAGTTGTTTGTGCCAAGTCGTCTATTAATTCCTAAAGCAAATGAAAATGTACATATTTGGCAAACAGTGTGTTTGAATGATGTGTTCCTCTGGCATTCCAAATACTGTATGTAGAAAAAATGATTTCTACACCACTCACTCTCTGTCACTCCACTGCCTTCTCCTGGCAAAGACAACTGCAGCCATTTCAGGTGCAACATTTAAGACTTGCTTTTTTAGGTAATGACTAATGGTGCAAAGAAGCACAAACGTTAGTAAATCCCATAGAATTGGCATCTGAAGGAAAAACAACAAAAATAGATGCGTCCATGCCTTTTCAGAGCAATTTTTTGCTGCACATGTTTAGTAAATGGAGTGAGTACTGTTTTAACGCACTGTTGGTAAATCTGGCCCAAACTCTTCAGATCATTGGTGGACATTTTACAGGTAAAGATTCCATGCGGGCCTGTGAATCAGCAAACAGAAGAAACCACTTTGCCCGAAACGTTTTTCCCTCCACCTAACTGGTATGACTGGATATTAACATTTTAAAAATTGTATATAAATACATTACTGCCACATGTAAAGACTGCATACACACAACACACACACACAGACACAAAAGTCAACCTCTTCCCTGCTATCAAGTACCATCAACACTGGAGCGAAAGAACAAAATGGCCCTCTCTGACTTAAGGTTTGCTTTTCTTTCAAGCCTCTTGCCATCCGTTTTAAATCAGGCTTTTCGTAACCGAGTCCACATACTCAATCTGTAGCTCTCTAACCAAAGGGAGTTCATTGATTTTGGGGAAGGAGAACACCTCAGAGGTCTTCTGTGTAAATGATGCATGGACTGGCGTCTTCGGTGGACTCCAGTCTGACTGTGGACACAAACCACCGCCGGCCGGCTGCGTTTCTGTTGCCGTTGTAGTTCAGCGTGGTGCGGTAAGTGTTTCGGGTGTGTTTGGGGAACACGATGGCAGTGCTCTGAAAGTGTAGAGGCCTGTGGCGGGGCTGGAAGTGAACCTCTGACTTGTAGCTGCGCCATGTGCAGTTCTGGATGGCCACTATCGTCTCACTGAAGGATGTGGCGGTTGGGACCAGGGCGCAGTAAACCTGGTCACGAAAATGTCTGTCTGAAGCATACTTGACTGCAGAGTTGAACCTAGACAATAGAAATAGAGTTCATCAGTCAAACATCATGCACCTAAAACATAAGTACTTATACCGATGACATCATTTATGTCACACGCTATGGGCCCTATCATATACCTGTCGCAATAAGGCGCAAGATGTGTTTGGCGTGATTTGTTGCTATTTTCTGACCAGCGCAACCCTAATTTTTACATTTTGCACCACATTGTTTAAATAGCAAATCAATTTGCGCCACTTTGTGGACCCTTGAGCGTACTGGTCTAAAAAAGAAGTGTGTATTAAGGTGTATTGTTGGCGCGTTGCTATTTTGAGGAACTGAAATCAACAGTGCCATTGACCAACTTAAAGCTGGTCTAAAGTCCAGCGCAGAGCGCGTTAGTTATACGTCTACGCAGGTCTAAACGCTTACACATTACTTAATACACACAGGATGTACGACAATACACAAATATCTTTACAAATGAAAAAAATTAAAGGATTAAATTTTTTTTAAAAGGATTAAAAAAGGATTACATAAATATGAAAACCACTGCCTCCATGCCTTTCTCAACTCGGGGTGCTTATTTCAGTTTATTTATGACAATTTGCACTTGTATAATGTCATTATTATTATTAGCAGTATTGTTTATTACATACATATTTATATTTGTTTTAATAAAAATAAGTTTAGATTTGTCCACCTGTCCGGTTTTGGAGACGTCTGCATCATCACACTTCGTTATTACTGTTCATTTATTCGTTTTCTGTAAATTAGAACTGAACAAAGCTTAACAAACAAAACTAAATGTGTAGGCTAATGGATGTCTTCAGCGGAGTTCACGAAAGTAAGGAATAAAGGAGTAAAGCAGCCTAAAAAGTAAAAGTAAAGTAAAGAGAAAGAAGCTGAATGGAGGAGGCTCATTCTTTATCCTCGCGATGCAGATAGTCTGTTTACGGTAACTGTTTTCTTGCTAGTGAAGGGTTCAGTTTTTCCACTTACCAAGTCCACCATGTTAATAGCATGGCACAACGCAACTGACTCTTAAAGTGAATGTGAGATGAGACTCTGATTTGTTTAATGCACGTTGTGCTCAAAACACACCAATAACTCATTAAGAGAATAAGCACAACCCTGTTAGACCATGCGCTGGGGTGCAGAGCGTATTTTTCCACCTTTAAATAGCAAAAGTGGATTTGGACATGCCCTTAATGCTTTTAGCCATGCGCTTTATAGTTTGCGCATAGATCATTAATATAGAGGTTAAGATACTGGAAAATATATCAGGATTTGCTTTAAATAAAAATAAAAAAAATATAGGATTTTAAAAAAGTTTATAAAAATGATTCGAATTTATCAATAAATTACTAGTGTGTACTGTTTCTGGGCCATTAGTCACAGAAATAAATTTGTGATTGTTTGACGTTTGTACAGACCGTTACATGTTATTTCACTGAAGCTCTTTGGATAATCTGAAATAATGCTGGAGAACATGATCATCAGCTTTGACGCCAGTTTGTTCAGTTCATGCAGCTCAAGTGCTGCTGCTATTACAGCAGAACAGACAAACTAAGATCATATTTACTTACCGCACTTAGAAATCTACATGGACTTATATGCATATTACATTGCAAGTTCATTTTCGGATTGTACAAAAGTAAAAATATATGCAACATATATATTAAAATATAGCAAAGATGGCTACTTACATATATTTTCCAACTATTAGAATGTACAAATATTTTACATATATGTTGAAATAAGGCCTATGAAATCAAATATGTTCCTACATGGCCATATATGAACACAATACATACATATAAATTCTACAGTAGCTAATATATTTGAACATGGGCAACACGGTGGCTCAGTGGTTATCACTGTCGCATCACAGCAGGAAGGTTGCTGGTTCGAGTCCCGGCCAACCAGTTGGCATTTCTGTGTGGAGTTCTCATGTTGGCGTGGGTTTCCTTCGGGTGTTCTGGTTCCCCCACAGTCCAAAGACATGCGCTATAGGTGAATTGGGTGGGCTAAATTGTCTGCAGTGTATGAGTGTGAATGAGTGTGTATGGATGTTTCCCAGTACTGGGGTGCGACTGGAAGGGCATCCACTGTGTAAAACATATGCTGGAAAAGTTAATGGTTCATTCCACTGTGGCGACCCTAGATTAATAAAGGGACTAAGCTGAAGGAAAATGAATGAATGAATATTTGAACATATATGCACATATTTGTATATCCAATGGTTGAAAAAAATATACACGAAAGTGGTCATGTGTGCAATGTTTCTAAATATGTTGCATATATGACATATTTTATATATGTGAAATCTAAATATGAACTTGCATGTTCACTCATTTATTAATTCATTTTCTTTTTGGCTTAGTCCCTTTTTTAATCTGGGGTCACCACAGCGGAATGAACCACCAATTTATTCAGCATATGTTTTACGCAGCAGATGCCCTTTCAGCTGCAACCCATCACTGGGAAACATCCATACACACTCATACACTACGGTAAATTTAGCCTACCCAATTCACCTATAGAATGCCTTAGGACTGCGGGGGAAACCGGAGCACCCAGAGGAAACCCAAGCGAACACGGGGAGAACATGCAAACTCCATACAGAAATGCCAACTGACCCAGCCGAGGCTCAAACCAGTGACCTTCTTGCTGTGAGCCGAACGTGCTACCCACTGCCTGGACTTTGTTTGTGGCTGACTTTGCATGTGTAGATGTTTTACTTCTGACTACTGATGCTAAATTTACAGAAGAGTATTTTCTTCAATTGTGTAATGTGATTTACTAAGGGCTGCATTATTCAGGTTACTGGTTTAATGCTATTATTCCCAAAATGTCATGACTTAAGCCTCACATTGTGTAATTTTGGCCATGATTTGGTCATTTGAGACAAATTTTGGAAATTGTAAGACCCCTATAATCCTAGACTAAAGTCTGTGGTCTTTGTTTCTTGGTTTGACATGTTCACCGACAGCTGATTAATGGCTGTTGTGATCAATGTTTCCTTCTGGTGAATTTCTTGTAGTATCACAAGATTTCAGACACTGTTCTACATTGTCTTCTCTAATGACAAGCCTCAAACCAAGAACCAAGAGGAGCACTGCACTTAATGATGCAATCAAGGTGACAACTTCAAACCACCTTAGGGAAAAGTCAAAACAGTTTTGTGCTTGTGTTCTTTCATTTACAGCAATACGTTACACTCCTATCTGCACTTATGACCTGTTTCTACTGTCAAAAGGCGTACCGTACCGTACCACTTTTTCGGCACCCTTTGCAAAGGGTTACAAGGGTACCAAAAGGCAGAGCTAGACGCGCAGCTTAAAGCTATTGGTTTACAGAGATACATCATTCGCTCCCGTAACAATCCAGAATGAAAACTAAAGAACGTCATGTTTTAAATACACAGCCGAGACATTACACCGTAAAAATATATACATATATATATATATATATATATATATATATATATATATATATATATATATATATATATATATATACACACACACCGGAGCTCAAACAAACCTTGTCGTTGTCTCGATGAACAGCCACAAAGCCAAGAAGAACAAAATCTGCAGTGCCCTGTTGTTTTATGAGCCCGTCTAAAAGTGCAAGCTGTTTCACTATTGTCCAGGGAGCTCGCGATCGCGTCTATATTTGAAATAACAAACTGTTTGAGCTTATGTTAATAACATGCTCGTGATCATTGAAGCGGTTTGATATCTGATCCTGTCAGAAACGAACAAACACGAGAGTGAAGCGTGAAAACACAGCAGTAAATGATGCGTCAGCAGCCTAAAATGTGAACAAACTGCCATGTTTAACTATTATCATCACCTTTTGGACTATTATGAACTCAGAATGAAGGAATTACTTTCTAACATAAGGCTACACGTGCTGCTGAAGATTAAAGTCACGTATGAGAGGTTTTCACTGACTGTGGGCTATATTTTGTGTTGTTTTGAACCTAAATAAGGACTAAATGTATGTTGTGTGTAGTTTTTTTGTAATTGGTAACATATTAGAGAATGTAAGGGGCTGTATGTGTTCATATATGTTGCATTTATTTATTTAATATAATTACAGACGTTACAGTAGGCTATTTCACACTGTCATTGATCTGCAGTTATAATCAAATTACGTTCATATAAAGGTTAGTAATAAACATTTATACAGAAGTATTCATGTGTATGAAGCCTCTGTGTTGTGAGAAGTGCTGTTCATATGATATGTGAATGACCTGTACAGCTTTACTGTAGACATTTCCTCGAGCGAGAATGACGTCGACTGAAAGTTTCTGTCACACACCATTGGTACCCTTTTAGCAGTGGAAACGCAAGTCTGTTAAAAGTGACCCGTACCGTACCGTACTGTACCAGTCAGTGGAAATGAGCCATTAAACACTTAGAACATTTGACTTTTTAGGTTTGAAAGTGATCACTTACTTGATCTCTTTTTCAGGTTTGGGGTTGACCTCGATGCTCTCTCCATAGAACACAGGGTACATGCGTGACTTTGCATCTGGACCTTGAGAGTTTAGGAGCAAGTATGGCAGCTACACACAGAGACATAAAAAACAAACAGAAATGAGCTAATCTAGCAAACAATATGGTAAATCTTAGAAAAACATTTGATTTAGGCTGATTTAGTGGTAAAATAGATAAATCAATTTATCATAAGCACATTTATTGGCATCCCTCACAAGGTGACCACTTCAAAGGGCGAAGAACCCTCATGCTGTAGTTTTAGTTGTGGTGCATTCATCATTATAGTGGCTTTTGCATTTTGTGTCGGGCGGCTGCCATTTTGGAATGAAAATTCCAATAGGAAAACAGCACGGAAAACTAACAATAGGATGAATTCAAATATTGAGTTAAATATGAGTTAAAATGAGTACATCCCCTTTGAAAAGCAACATTTTAAAACAATATCCCAATGAAAGCAGACAATTTCCAAAATGTTGGCAAGACTAAGTTTAATGCATCTGCTATCTGAAATATCTGTTACACATATAACATACAATTAAGGTTAACAAAATAGCTTAATTACAATTTTTTTTGTTTTACTCAAATTAGGGTGAAGCAAAAATGAGTATATACAACAAAAACAACATTATCTGGTAGTTTGTATGGCCTCTATGATTTTTAATGACCGCTATAAAAAACATGAATAAAAATATATATAAAAATAAATCAATTTGGAGAAAGTCGCTTTTTAAATAAAAACTTTATTAGTCTTTTTTTAGCAGACAACACTGGAAAAAATACTATGTACTCTTATAATATAATACTCCAACAAAAAGTATTGTTACTCTGCTATCAACATCCCATTTTGAAAGTCATGTTAATTTAATTTAACATGTCAGTATTAATATGTATTATGCCAGTCCGTAAACTATTAAATTAAAGTAATTCAAAGTAATTTCACCTAAAAGTGACAGTTTCAGGAAAACAGGTATGGTTAATATATTAAACATTACGTCTGTAAAATAAACTGTGCTGATAATCACCAGTGTATGATATTAAGTGTTGTATTCTCATCTTTCAGGTTGTATTTCAGCTTTAATGCGCTTTTTAAATGAATAAATAAAAAACAAAGCAGCTGCTTGCCATCGCGACAGCAATAAGATCCATTAGACGGCTGATCGCTTTCACTCCAGAATGGCGGAATCGCTGGGTGCTGCTGTTGCAATGGAACGTTCTATTGAGTGTCACCTCTTGGTCATTCTAAGCTCTTTGGTAAGGCTGGCTTGGGTCTTTTCACATAGTCTTTATCTTTAATTAAACTTACTTTTAGTTTATCTTTAAATTTAATTACTTTTAAAATTAAAAGTTTTTTAGATGTTAGTATCAGTATTATTTGTTTTTAGGATATCTATAAGCTAGTGTGCTCCAAAACACTGACAAAATTCACAATTTGAAGATATAAAACTGATATGAACATCTAAAGCCTGTAGTTGGGTCACTTCCGCCCAACGTCTTTATTCATGTCAACTCGCACTACAGTTTCTCATCACATCATAACCAATCAAATGCTCTCTAGTGTCTGACATGCCCCGCCCCCTTCAAGACGATTCTCATTTGATGCACTTGAGCTCAACCGCTCTCACTGGCAGAGCGGTGATAAAACAAAACACTATTAGCTGTTATTTAAAAAGGGGCGGAGCTACTCTATGTCCCGGTTGAGATTGTGTTTCGGTTGAGATTACGTCAAACATCAAATAAAAACGCATATTTCAAAGCACCGATACCAATTTTTTTGTAACCGTTCCGATCCCGATACCAAAATTCTGAGTATCAACCGATACAGATCCGATCCCGATACTGTGCTGTTTTTTTTTTTTAAGCATAATACAGTTTGTATAGTTAAAATAAAACTCAAATAATATATCTTCTTTAGTAAAAATAACACATCTATAGGCCTACTGTATATAACAGACGACACAATCTAGCTAAAAACATGATGCTTGCCGTAAACTAGGCTACATTATTTGAGGATTCGTTAGGACATTGATCTGTTGTGGTCCAGCTTATGTTTCCTTTTTTAATATTAAGATTTTTCTTTGAAATCTGTAATAGGCTACCACTATTGGCCCTAATCAAAACACAAACTAGTCTGTTAAATAACATATTAATATAAATAAAATTACAGTGAAATATATATTAGGCTAAATCATTTTCACTTTTTTCACTTTTATTAATTTAATCAATTACGTTGACCACATAGAGCCAGGCTTTACAAACTATTCGCAGCACTGAAAGTGTTCACCTCGGAAGAATAAACTCAGTCCGAAGGATGAGAGAACAGAAACTTTTAATATTACAGAATAATTTTACGAATCGGCGCACGTCGCATCTGCGCAACCGGATGCGTGAAGCGCTTGACCCATCACTAAGACAGTGCGCAGCCCTCCAGTATCTGCGGGCACTTTCAAAACAGCAGCACAAAGGGAAGAAATCAGTGAGTTGAGGATCTGTCCAATGTATTATTGAGCCTTTTCTAATTTTAAATTTCAGGTAGGCCTACTTTGTGTGTGAAGAGCAGGTAATAACCTGCTCTACTCCAGTGTTGCGAATGCGATCTGCTGATCTAACAGACAGCGCAACATTATTTAGAAACAGCAATGAACTCCGTGTTGCAGGTCAAAATGAACCCATTTAATGCAAAACTAAATGCATCCCTACTTCACCGTACGACCTTTAACAATTATAGTCAGTCCATTTAAATTTTGCATTAAGATGTCTTTCATAAGCATTACAAATTTCACGAGCAGAGTTTGATATTTGACATTTAGTATTTAATAAACTATATGTTATACAGTATATGTCTGCTTGCTGTATGTGGTCAGACAAATGGCAACAATGCAGCAATTTGTGTGTAGAAAGAGCAGCCTGTGCGTCCACCTGCTCCAGCCATCAAAACACACACACACACACACAGTCACATCCGCACAGCGTCCAGCACGTAGACGTTCTCACTCTCTATCTCTGACACCTCATAAAACTGAATTCCTCAGCAGTGGATCACCAAGTAAACGCTCTTCTGACGTGATGAAACGTGGGCTTTTCCTGAGCTCATGCTGATTGTTTTTAGCTCACACATTCAGTCAATCAAGGAACATTAGTCTCGCCTTCTACCAGATCACAATCTGGATTACCGCTTCAGTTCATTTAGCAAATGTAGTTCTGACTGGACCAGTTTGAAGACATCAGAGGAGTTGTGATGTCTTCGTGAGAGAATATCAAAGGAGTCTGCAGGCTAGTACTTAAAGGTGCAGTAGGTGATCTGCCTAAATGCTAACCGGTTAGCATAATATGTTTGTGAAACAGTCCCTCACTTGCCATTCAAATCCACGCCTCTTAAAATCATGAGCGCGCACATTAAAGATGACAGAGACCCACTAGATCATATCATTCACCAGTTAGAAAACTTTATAGCACTTTATAAGACTACAGTTCTGAAAGAAAACCTGTATTATATCTAGCATGTTTTCAGTTATGTAGTTAGCGAGCAAAACTTGTCATAATGTGCTTTATTTCATGCACACTGTAAAATATGCAGGGTTCCACACAATTCATTCATGTTGTCCCAACACAAATTGATTAAAGTTAACTTAACACTTTAAACAAATTTATGTGGATTGAACATAAAAAAATTCGGTCGTTCCAATGAAATCTCAAGAATTGTGTTGTTTTAGCTCATTTTGAAGTAGTTTAAACGAGAAAAAACGTTTTTTTTTTTTGAGTGCATGCTTGCTTTACAAAAAACTTACAAATAAAAACACATCTTGAGATTACAGATACATTCACAGTGCGCATCTCAATCAGTTCCCTAGCTCCTGAGTTCATGACTCAGCAGGTTGTGTACTGTACACATGTTTGGTTTTGTGAATTGTGGGGACATTACATAGGTTTATATTGTTTTTATACTGTACAAACTGTAATTTCTACTGTATTTTCCCTGTGTACAGTTTTACTTTCTGAAAAGAATCTTTTGAGATATGAAGACATCAACAATGATCTCATAATTTATCACCTTCTTATAATATCTGTGTAATACCAATGTCATTATACAGATTTGTGTCATGACTCATGATATGTCACAAAAACACAACATTTGGCCACTAGTAAGGATATTAAGGACCTTGGTATAACATAGAAACTGGAATTCATGAACAACAGATTCAATATTTTCCACATAACCATGGCCATGGTTATAAAGTTGGGTTTGTCATCTAAAGCAAAGACTTTAGAATACATAAGACATGTTACTTGTATATTTTGAAATGGTGAAAAGTCTAACTGTCAACATGGTTAATTAAGCCCTGCCTACTAGCAAAGAGCATAGAATCACCAAGAGGCGACACTCTAGTGCAATTTGGGAAACAGCCACTAGATGACGAGGCGGCCATTTTGTAATGAAAACTCCAATAGTACAACACCATATTATAAGTCTGTAAAGCAAACTATTAAAAGTGCTGACGATTGTGATAGTAAGTGTTGTATTGTCGTCTTTCAGGTTCAGCTTTAATGAGATTTTTAAATAAAAAAATAAAAAACAAAGCAGCTGCTTGCCATCGTGACAGCAATAAGATCCAATGGACAGCTGACTGCTTTCACTCCAAAATGGTGGAATCCGGGGCTGTTGCTGGGCGCTGCTGTTGCAATGGAACATTCTATTAGGTGTCGCCTCTTGGTCATTCTAAGCTCTTTGCTACTAGTACAGGAGCCAATCAGTGATCGCTATATGGCGAATTAAGCCCACCTTCTAGTACAGGAGCCAATCATCGATCGCTATAGACTGACGATACTCTGGGAAATCGGCTTGGACCAGACGTGAGTTTCTGCAGATTTTGTGTGATTTGGACGTTTAAAAATGAAACTAATGGGACAGTTGTTGTCTAATTTTATTGGTGTTTGTGAATATGAAATGTAAACATAAGCTTGGCAAGCAGTTTTGGAGAATTTGATGTTTCCCCATTCAAACAGAATGCCCGAGCATACTGCCCGAGAGGCGTTTCAAAGATGGCCGCCGAGTGAAATGACTTGCCTTAAAGGGACTTTGTCTAAAGGTTGCTGGTTCAAGTCCCGGCAAGGACTGTAGATGGAAGGAGTGAATAACAAGCACTCCCTTTAGCCTTAAATACCACGGTAAGTTCCATGGGTTGCTGTGTTCACAGGTGTGAGTTGCTTTAATTCTATGTTTTGTGAAGCACATTATAGACAAATACTTTGATTGTTTCATGTAACAGCATCATTTGAACCATTAATCTGTTAGATTGTTCTGTATCTGTCTAACCATGTCCATTTATGGTTAAATGTAAATAAGACACAACTGTGCTGATTGGTCGATATGTTATATGACACAAGGTGGTCGTTTTGCTAGTGATGCTGAATTTTGCTGAAGTGCAGCAGGACAAAGGCACTACCTGAACCCATCTGACGAAAGAGGAAAGTTAAATTAGTAAGGAGATATTTAAATGCTATTGATACTGCGGTGGCGCAGTGGGTAGCGCTGTTGCCTCACAGCAAGAAGGTCGCTGATTCGAGTCCTCGCTGAGTCAGTTGTCATTTCTGTGGAGTTTGCATGTTCTCCCCGTGTTGGCGTGGGTTTCCTCCAGGTGCTCTGGTTTCCCCCACAAGTCCAAAGGCATGCGCTGTTGGTGAATTGAGTACTCTAAATTGTCTGTAGTGTATGTCCTGGTCCTCCAGGTTGGGGGTTGAGCGTTTGGCTAACGACCCACCTCGTAAAAATTATATGTTACGAAACACCAACATGGTGCTGCTTAATATCAACTTTGATATAAACGGCCCTGAGAGTAAGTAAATATATAGTAAGTAATATATAAGCTGGAAAATGTTGAAGTTTAGTCTATTAGCCATTTTAAGTTATCTGTAATTAAACATTGAAGTTAATTCAATGAAGAGACCACATTTGGTCAACTCAATTAATTGAGTTGTGAATTTCCTATTACTCAAACACACTCAATTGAGTAGTCTCAACTTTTTAGGGTTTACAGTGAAGTTGATTGAGATACACTGCTGAATGAGACACATCCACAGTGTGATGAAGCCTTTTAAAATGGTGTGAGACGGATACTATATTAATTCACTATAAAATTTATATTTAGCATTTTTAGCAGATATGCAATAGTAAATAAGGATCAATTTTCCAGAATCGCAGCATTTGAGCACAATCCCAAATGTGGTATTGATTTTATAGAGGTCAAGAAGTCAAAATTAGGTTAACAGGACATTTAGGCACCAACTAGGCACCTACTTGTGGTTTTAGTGTGTATTTTTTTAACACAAAAAAAGTCCCAACACAAAAACGCACCCAATAAAATACTGTTCAATTATCTTTCAAAAATCTTCACTTTAACATCACAATCACATGTCTCTATATTTTCTTTTACCACAATAACACATCAGTCTTTATCTTTGAATAGAAATAAGGCCTTTGCTTAGTTCTTTCAGTTATAATCTATGTATTATATTGTAATGCACTACATTTTAAAATCTATGTTTTAAAATAGACAGGTGAACTGGCTCAGTTTAAGCAAGGAAAAGAACACATAATAAGCATCAAAATTAGAGAAAAAAATCCCTGTTCTGCCATACCTGTAAACCCTCTTATTTTTGCCGGGATTCTCCCGTATTTTATCATTCTATCCTGTTATCATCCCATTTAAGTGTTTACCTGTATTTCTTATCTTTCTATAAAAAGTGAAAGTAGCGTCTGGGTATAATTGTGGTATAATTGCAAGAGCTGTACAAGAGAATTATGCTTTCATTTTATTATTGCTTGAAATCACAGTGAAATGAATATAAAAGTTCCCTTCATTTCCATTAAAGCGTCGATTGTTGCCTTTCCTATGCAACCTCTAAATAATCAGTTTGGTGTCAATGTATCTATGCTGACTGACGAAGGCACTCCGCATAAATACACATTTCTCAGATCAGCTTCTGTACACGTGATTCGAAGTGGAGCGGAAGTGGATGCTTTGGGATTTGGTTGTGTTTTTAAACAGACAAATACACAATAATATGTAAACAAATATTATTAATTTGTGTCTGTTATTTTAAACAAATCATTTTTGTCTTAAATGAGCACAAAGTAACCGAATTCTTTCATTATAGATCTGTGCATCCTTAAAGTGACACCTGTTATCAAAACAGTGGATCAAAATGAGGGATTCGATGCTCTTCACCAAATGACTATAGTAAATGGTTATTTAACGAAATTTTATGACTTGATTTAATTTCTGTATACACCATTAATTTTAATAGGCTAAATCTTTTATTTGATTAAATATGGGGGGGGGGGGGGTGTATCCTGTATTTTTACATCCCAATGTTGACAGTTATGGTTCTGGCAACATGCTGTTGTCTCCTGGATGCAAGTCAGAAAGAGAAGAACTGTGCCCTTGAGCATGTGCATCTGTGTCCATGAGTAGAGAGAAAGTGTGTTAATTCCAGGACGGATACTGTGTCCACAGAGCTGTTACACAATGTGCCCCCTGTAGACACACTGTCACATGAGAGACAGAGCAGGGGACACACAGTACACTTCTCAATCAATGCTGCAAAGCTTTAAAGCTGAGGAGAGCTGTCATCACGATACTTACTGTACATCACTATATTGACTGATTGTGTCAGGTAGTATAAGTATTTAGTCAAAGAGCTCTACACACACTAGTCACTTTATTATGTGGGCCTGTTACACTGCTTGTTAATGGCAATATCTAATCAGTCAGTCACATGTCAGTAACTCAATTCATTCCTCTGTTGAAGATCAAACCAGGTTTGGTGTCCTGATTGTTGGTGCTCGAGAAGCTGGTCTGACTATTTCAGAAACTGCTGACGTACTGGGATTTTCCTGCACAACCATCTATAGGGTTTGAAAACAATGGTTTGAAAAAAGATCATATTCAGTAAGCGGCAGTTCTGTGTGCTAAATGAATGGCCAGACTGCTTTGTGAGCTACAGAACAGAACACACTGGTGTCACTTCTGTCAATAATAAAATAATAATAGTCTACACTGTAAAAAGTAATTACTCAATCTACTTGAAAAATGTTTGTAAACTTTACAAATTATTTGGCAAATTTGTAGACGTTACTTGATTTGACCTATGTTTGGTAAACTTTAACGTGGATCCAGTAGATAAACTAAAGAACTTTAGTATACTGTACTGAAGTTCATCAAGTATGTTTGATTAAAGGGCACCTAGGTTAGCCCTTTTTTCAGATTTAGTATAAGTGTTTTGCTTCTCCAGAATGTTTCTGTAAAGTTTCAGCTCGAAACACCCATCAGATTTTTCATTATACCTTTTGCAAGATTCTATTTGGTACATTTTTTCACTAGGGTGCTGTTTTTTCGTACTGCGCCTTTAAGGCTAGTCCTCCCCGCCCACCGTTTCTACGTGCCTTTCTGCCTGCCTTAATCTCCTCCCTCGGCTGCATCAGACAACAGACAGACTTAAAGGAAGCAGATCTCACGTAGCGTTTGTGAGAAATACTACAGTAAGTAAGTACAATACGTAAAGTTCATGCACGCACACCGCAGCAGACACACACACAGACAGACAGAGCGTGTTTAGCTTAGCACTCTTTTTGCACGCATATGTGACATGATACAGGTTAATCTCCACTGCTGTATGGATATCTGTTATGTTGATGTATAAAATAAACCTGATTTAACGTCCACAAACCGGGATTGAAGCGTCTTCCTTTATAATTGTTCTGATACGCGGCTGTGCTGATGAAGTTAAGCTAAGCTAAATCGCTGTACTTCATAACACACATGCTCTGTTTTAAAACATTTTAAACATGTGAAACTCACGTTTGATGATGATTGATGATCCTAGCGAACTGAACAGACCTTTTATTCCCGGTTGCTTTGCGCACGTCTGGTCTTGATGATATGATTATACACGTGACTACCAGGACATGTTAATACTCACAGCTGTCAATCAATATTGGTGGGCGGGGGGACTGCACTCCTACGTAAAGTTGCGGTCGATCTGAAAACCGCTCCAATTTGTCCACTGTTTTTATCTTACTACATTGAAAAAAAAAAAGGACTGGGTGTGTTTATATCACCCCAATATGACGGTCTATACACCATACATGCACATATGTCTGTCCAAACAGCTTGAAAAGTAGATTTTTAACCATAGGTGCCCTTTAAAGGTTGGAGCCATGCAGTACTGCACTGTGGTCAGCAGGCGGAGTAAGATCTGCACATGCGCAGATTGAAGGTGCATTCTCTCACGTGGTGCCATTTGAATGGGATTAAAACTGGCGATTTCACAATGCAAACGGGGAAACTAAGCGAACATTTTCCATTTTGTGGACACACAAGTGCACTGTAAACCCTAATGTTGTCTTTATTTAAACAAATAAGTAAAGCTGACTGAACATAACTTAAAATTTTGCATTTTGGTCCTATCCCTTAAAAATATGAGTTAATTTAACTTATGTACCAAGAAAATGCATAAACTTAATCCTTTGACAAAAATAGGTCATTTTCACAAATGTAGTCTTCACTGTAAAATTCTAGTATGGGCAACCTTTTAAGTGCAAGGTCTTTTTTAAAACAGAAAACAAATGGCTTCAGGTATAGTTATTCATCATAATGTGAATAAATGGCTACATATATATACTCAATGGTTTTTTTTTTAACTCATTTAAATCAGTGACCATTTTTTTTTGTAGACTATACTTAAATTCAGTTCACCAAACTTAGTACTAACAATTTACTGCAACTGAACAATTTAAGCATAGTCTACAAAACCGGCAAGTTAAATAAACTTAAATATGCAAGCTTTGGGAGACTCCATTACTCAATTAAACTGAGGCAAGGAGTTTACTCAGTTAATTTTGTTCAGTCAATTTATTAGGGTTTTCAGTGTGAGATATATGTTTTATGCATGTGTATTATAATGGTTAAAATAAGCATGTGTTTTGTGTGCCATGTCGTTTCATAAAGTTGCCATTTTCCTTGTGTAGTTTTCAGGTTATTGCTAACCTTAGAAGCTCTAATGTTATTATTCTTTCATTCGGTTGTGGTATTTTATATTCTTATTGAACATTGATTGTTGGAATTCATCTAAAGAACTACTTTTTGCTACATTAGTAAATAATACTTGATATAATGTTGAGATGACTTATTTGACCTGAGTAAATATGACTCTGTATAAATAAGAATGAGTAAACAGTACTAATGCGATAAAGTTACAATTATTTAATTCAATTAAGGCAACGAGTTTGCATAATTCAACTAAGTAAACTTAACAAATTACTTTTTACAGTGTACATAAGCACATGCTCACCAAAACTAGTCAACAGAAGACTGGAAAAAGGTTGCGTTTCATCTTTCATCTTAAGTTTTGCTGCAACATTAAAATAGAAAGGTCAGAATGCATGGATTCTTCCTACTTTGTGTCAGTTTAGGCTGCTAGTAGTATAATGGTATGGGAGATATTTTCTTGGCACACTTGGCACCACAACTGAGCATCAATTAACCCTCCCTTTGTCTTAGAATTCTGTATAGAATTTGCAGGATTACTTATTTTATGAAAATAGCAGCTAAGCAGCTAAATTTTATTTAATTCAAACCTCAAATCTATTTCAAATTAAGGGTATATGGCAAATAGGAAAAAAATATTTTAGGGGATGTTTAGTACTTAGTTAATGCCTAATAATGCATTCATATCAAAAGCTGTAACTGTTTTATGAAATGGAATAAATAACTAATAATATTCAGTTTTTTTAACTAAGTGTAACACAGTAAAAAAGGTGGTTATTTCCTACTGTTGGTTTTGTTACTTTAACCAACACTTAATTCAATTCAATTCACCTTTATTTGTAAAGCGCTTATACAATGTAGATTGTGTCAAAGCAGCTTTACATAACAGGTCATAGTAAATTGGAACAGTGTAGTTCAGTTTGTAGTGTTTAAGTTCAGTTCAGTTTAGATCAGTTCAGTGTGGTTTAATAATCACCACTGAGAGTCCAAACACTGAAGAGCAAATCCAACGATGCGCAGCTCTATAGATCCTGAACCATGCAAGCTAGAGGCGACAGCGGAGAGGGAAAAAAAACTTCACTAAAGGTGGAAGTGAAGAAAAAAAACCTTGAGAGAAACCAGACTCAGTTGGGCACGACCATTTTAATTTCTCCGCTGGCCAAACGTCTTGTGCTTACTGTACTATGAGACTTTATTGTAAAGTGTAACTTATTGTACTTTATAATTGTCATGATCACCAGTGATCTACTACCACTAGAGTTCGCTGGTAAACATTTACACACAAAGGACTACAAGTCTGCTTGTAAATGGACTACATATTCAGTCATGCCACACACACACACACCTGCTCCAAGTCTCTACTGATTACACTCGCACCACCTGAGGGTTGTCAAAAACTGATTACAAATACCATTTAAACAGCACACTCACTCATTCCCATTGCTGAGTCTTGTTATCTGTAAAGTGACATTTCAACGTGGTTTCCTTAGTCTTGTTTCTCCTCGTTTTGACCTTTGCCAAGTATGTCTTTTTGTCCCTGTCTGCCTTCCGACCTCTCGCCTGATACCCTTACTACGATTCTGGCTAAAAATTAATAGAAGTGAATGGGACCAAAAGTCACATTCATGTTATAATGGCCATGCCTGCTCTTAACATGAAATAGAAGTTTAACACTAGATATCAAACTATTTTCTACTGACAATGGTGATGACAAATCCTATT
This sequence comes from Danio aesculapii, assembly GCF_903798145.1. Classification (NCBI taxonomy): domain Eukaryota; kingdom Metazoa; phylum Chordata; class Actinopteri; order Cypriniformes; family Danionidae; genus Danio; species Danio aesculapii. Next base: position 17,300,534 of record NC_079442.1, on the reverse strand, counting down.
GTGGGTCTTAACCTAGACACAAACCTAGGGCTGCACTAATGCCTGCTGTTTTGGACTCTACACTGATATCTAGTGGCATCAGTGAGGTCTTTTGAGAGGTGATCTAAATATCTACGAGATGAAACTTGACAGGTCTGTACCCTAGATCAATGAAAGTTTTGCCCTCCAGAACTCTGTGCCAGTCATCTGGCTGATACTATAGACAGAACTGGCTGAAAGCGCACTACAAAAACTATTATTCTTGTAAGGAGTAGGCAGTGGCAGCAGTATTGGTACTAGCTTCCAAAAAATTAAACTACTACTATAGTGATTTTGAACCATACTATAGAAAAATACCTGAATTAATCTGTTGTAGAAATTCTACAGTTGCTATGGATGGTGACCTAACAACTATACCAGTACTAAATCATAGATTAACACTAGATTTACATTTGATGTCGCCTACCCTGTTGTTGTCTATTGAAATCAATAGAGCCAATAGAGCCGCCATTTTAGTACAGGGTAGCGCTCCTTTGAAATGAATGTGGGACCAAGGTGTAGTGTAGGACTGGCCATCCAGAGCCAGAGATATATAAACATATATACATATGATCAGGTTTTCCGTTGGTCAGTATGCAAATCTTTTTTTTAAATTGCAAAATTATAATTTGACATCACTTTTCAACATCGATGGATGAGTGACCACACGGGCATTGCCGACAAAGAGCGTGTGTTTGTATGCAAGAGTGTATTATCCTCCCTCCCTGTTAAACTTGATCTAATCCCCGTCCTAAAACTTGAAACACACCCCCTCTCCTGCTTTCACTTCTCATCCTAACAGAGGGAGCGATTCATTTGTGAACAAATCTCTGTTATGAACGGCTCATTCACTTAGCCGACAATAATACCAGTTTCTAGCACCGCAGCATCCTGTTGTCATATTTTATTTACAGTGTTTGCTGATTTTATTCAACAAAACTAGCATAAGCTGGGTATTTACTGCAAGTTGGTGCTACTTTGCTTTATGATCAGGGCAGTAAGTGACTGTATTATCATCAATAACGATAACAATAATAATAATAATACTACGATAGCAATACTTGTTTAGCATAAAAGTTTGTAACATAAAAAATTAAAAAAAACGAAGTGTTACCTATGAAATGTTCTGCCTTTGTGCTTTGTTTTCTTTGTTTGCTCGTTACTACACCCGTACACAGCGCAGAAGTCCAGCATCTTCACATTGGTTTTGGACGACTAGTACGGCTGAATGACTTTAGTCCTGGGTGCCCTGTACAAATGTGGTAGCGCTATTGACGCATGCTCAGGATCCGTATGCGATATCTAGTGTATATATCTATGCTACTAAATGGTGGATATAAAAAAAAAACAGTATGGCTTTGTACAAGTTAAATAAAAATAAAGCATTAAAAACTGAAATCAGATGTTTCAATCTGTGTATTTAGGCATCAGAAAATTATAAAAAGTATAAAAAATGCTTAGTGTCATGACACTATTGTTATGTTTTTAACTGCTAGCACTTTATTTTGATGGTCCATTTGAGTATTAGAAGACTGTCTGTCTTATTGACATAAAAAAATAAAATAATCTCTCGTTTCAGCAGATAACTCGTGTTACTGATATATATATATATATATATATATATATATATATATATATATATATATATATATATATATATATATATATATATATATATAGCAGCATTAGACTGTTCCAGAGGTGCCAGTGTCTGCAACCTACCCTTCTTTTATTTCAGCAAACAGAGGTCATCAGTTTCTTATGTAACTGACTGCAACTGTTATGCCTGCCACACCAAAATAGATTGGAGAGAGTTTTATTAACATGTCATGCAAACACGTGCCACAAAATCAGAAAAAAGCCTCACACATTGTGTGCAAACATTGATACTTGCTTATTATCGGCACCCTCGCAAGGCAGGGTTGCTATGAATGGAAAAATTCTAAGTGCTGCAAACAATGATGGCTTTGTATGCCCACGTTTTCTTTTCTGCTCTGCGAGAGCATTTGGTCCTCATATACTGCATGTTGCCTGCAGGCTTGACCACATTTGTATACATTTAAGTAATAGGATTTTGGAAAGAGCATATCATAAGGAACGGCTACAGAGAGATGTTTTGTTGATGATTGCACGAGAGCTTTTGTTAAAGACGTACTGCTAACAAGCATAAAAAATTCATGCTGCACAAATAAAGTCATGTTGCTTCATTCTGTTTTACTGAGCGAGACGCTTTATTGGAGCGGTCTGCCAACAAGTGCATGCATGTTTCTCGAAGAGGAGTGCCTGAGTGATCATTTATACAGTATGCTCCAAAACGCCTTTAGAGAGTCGTTCTAAGCGGCATGCTTGGGCAAAGCGTTTACACTGCATGTCAGAGACAAATAATACAGATTGATCATGTTAACAGTCTGTCAAGCACCATTTCAGTTCTCGAGCTGCAATCGGTTTAATAGAAGTAATAATTGTTGTTGTGTTAGCGCTTCAACGCACAGTCTGCCTGTCATGAACTGAGCTGTGTTTCCTCAGGGAAAACTTCATTTCCTTCTCTACAAGACGCATTCAAAATGAAGTGTTGGGGGCGTCAGAAATCTGAAACTTGGGAGTTTTGTGGTTAATCTAAAATTCTCAAATGCTGCCAGAAGGTTTTCATTAGGATAAAGAAGCTTTAGGGCACTTCGATTTGAATGGATGGTCGTGTCAGATGTGGACACTGTTGGTTTAGTGTGCTATGTAACCTTTCAGAGGCAGAAATAAGACTCTGGGATATGCCGATGCACTTGTGCGGAGATATACTGTAACGTGAATGCGCTGTCTAGTAATACTGTACTGCTATGATCTATATATGTGTGTATGTGCATTGCTTGTTTGTTTGTGCATGTGTGTGCTGTAAATGGGTTGCTATGAGGAAGGAGGGACAGAGAGAGATCAGTTACTGTTACCACATTCACCAAACACAAGGTCAACTTGTTTACAGAAACACTCTCTCTCTCTGTTTCTCTCTCTGTTTCTTTCTCTCTTTCTCTCTCTCTCTGGCCGCTCCTTGTCATCCTCACTTCATTAGAGTGAGTCTCGAGAGGCATGAGCACCTGAACCCATTTCTATTTCAGGATTCTGTCATATTACTTCTCATTATTTGTCCCTGGCTTCTACGTCGCCAACAGTGTCTGTCTGTGTTTACAAAAAAATGCATGTGCTTCAATATTTTAACATTCTGTTTGGACTGAACCTAATTTATTTCAATCACCGATTGCTCACTTTTAAACTGTGCTGTTCATACAGAATCAGCTATGATGAGTAACTGAAGTCAAACCTCTTTACAGTTTGCAAATATCATTTGTAGCCATAGTGACAATGACTAGAGCAAATATCACAAATGGTGACTTCCATATCGCAGCTGATATGAAGCTATTTAAAGTCCCCATCAATGCATTATATTGATCTTATTGTGAATTATTAATTCACGTCTATTTTTAATTTAATATTTGATCTGGTCATTTTTAATTAAAGGGGCTATATGTGGAATTCATAAACCTTTGATATTAGTGACACTGTAGTGTCTGCAAGAAATTTTAATTTACAATGTTTATTTTGCTCGCGCATATTTTTTGTCTTAAAGCGAACATGGAATCCATGAAATCCATGCATATTAATCTACTGAAAAAAAAAAACAGATTGTTTTGGTAATCCTAATAGAATTTAACATTTACTTCTGCGCTGGAATGGCAGTCCTTCTCTGATGATGTCAGTTTGATGGGTTGGGCGAAATATGCTTAGCCATGCCCCTCCAACCATTTGCTGTGAGTAAAACATGCTTTTTTATTTGTGCAAAAATAAAACCCCACCTACTCAATTTTATTTTATCTAAGTTCAAAATATGTCATTATAATGAAATAAAGGTCTGCACCAACTAGGCATGGGCTGGTATAAGATTGTGACAGTATGATAACCTTGGATAAAAATATCACAGTTTCACAGTATTGCGATTACTGCTCTAAAATATATTCTTTTTAAAACTTTTTTCAAAACTTTTTTCCCCTTAGATGACAATACATTTTGTTTTTGTGAAAGATTTAAAATATTTTGGTGCAGTAAACACGTCAGGCTAAATAATTCCAATGAATGATTGACTTCTGCTGTCTTCATACACAGATTTCATTACAATTTACAAAGGCCATCTTTGGATATCTTTTCTGCTAGAGATACTGTTGTCCTAAAAGAACAAACAAAAAAGTAAATAAAAACAATCTTACACATACCTTGGGAATGGTATTACAGAAAATTTTGGTGGTTTTAAAACCTTGACTTTTCCAAGCCACGGTATACCTTGAAAACGGCTATTGTCCCATGCCTAGCACCAACGTTCCATTCATGCTGACTTTTAGTGTTAAGTGAATTGCAGTCAGCAACTTATTTCACATGTTCGACCTCATGCACACATAAACCAATAATAGACATGATACAGTGCTCTGATATTCTCACATGAATTTCTTTATAGTTTGTTTTATCATAACTTGATTAGAAGTCTTTGCCGCGATATTCTAATAATGAACATCCAGACACCATCCATGTTGAGAGTAACATTTACATGGTAATCTAAATATTCCAGCACAGAATAACTCTTTCAGCATTATTGTAAACATTGTATAAGTATTTGTTTCAGTTGTCATATGGATGAAAGTAGGGCTGGGTGATTTGGCCTAAAATCAAAATCTCGATTAAGTGAACTTTTTAACTTGGTTATGATTATTGAACGATTTTTTAATTTTTTGCCCTCACAGTTCACCGACAAGTTTTGTACAGTAAATATGCTCCCATATTACAAGTGAGAGATTTTTGAATGATGGGCACATTCATTGATATTTATAATATTTGAAGGAAACATTATCTACTATCTGCTATTATTTATTAAACATTAACGCTGAACAACTGCAATTAAAGCACACACCGCCTAAATAACTGGGAATTGAAAAAAAATAATTTTCAATCTTTTTCATATTAAAAGTAGAAAATCAGCAGTGTCTCTTTTAAATAAAATAACTCTTGTATCTCCTGTAAATAATATTTTAAGCAGTGCATTTTTTACTGTAAACTAAATTTTTTATGAAAATAAAATGCATGTCTGCATCTCTGATGCAGCTTACAATCATCGTCAATGTAGTGCAAAGTAAGGCTCAACAATGGGTCCATCGTCCTACTTGACCAGAGATCAGATGTGGCTGCAAAGTGGCCGCAGAAGTATCAATCAGCCTCAGCCTTTAATAGAGTGGGATCATGTGACTCCACATGCGGTAGGGAAAGTAACTGAAATCGTCCTGGAAAAATCTAATCAATTATAGGTTCTGAATGTTGATTTCGATTACTTTTCAATGAATCGCCCAGCCCAAGATGAAGGATTCTCACAAGAGTTAATATCTAAACTATTTTGATTTTCTCACCAAAAACATCCTGTTAATAATCAGTCTATGAGCCTTTAAGACTTTGGAAGTTGAGGAAATCTCTTTTTTTAAAGTTCTGTTACAAGCTTACAATTCAAGCAAACATTCTTAAATAATGCCCCTTTTAAATTTCATAAAAGGATCTTCTAGTATAACAGGCTTGTCTCTGGTGTTTGCAGGACATTCATTCATTTTCTTTTTGGCTTAGTCACTTTATTAATCTGGGGTCGCCACAGCAGAATGAACCGCCAACTTATCCAGCACCTGCTTTATGCAGCGGATGCCCTTCCAGCTGCAACCCTTCTCTGGGAAACATCCATTCACACTCATTCACACTCATACACTATGGACAATTTAGCCTACCCAATTCACCAGTACTGCATGTCTTTTGACTTTGGGGGAAACCGGAGCACCCGGAGGAAACCCACGCAAATGCAGGGAGAACATGTAAACTCCATACAGAAATGCCAACTGACCCAGCTGAGGCTCGAACCAGCGACTTTCTTGCTGTGAGGCGACAGCACTACCTACTGCGCCTACTGTAATCCTGCCTAAACCTTTTCGCTTTCTAACACATGACCTAAAGCTCATATTTAAGATCTGCATCCAATTAAAAACCGATGCACAGAACCAAGTAATTGTTTTCTTTTGTAAACTTTTGTTCCAAAACGTTGTGTGTCCATTTAAGGTGCAAGTTCATCTCTCAATTCACAAAACTCATGTTAGACAACAACTGTATCTAAAACATTTGGATGACAGACAGCTCATTCTCCAAATCCTCATAAAGTGCAGAAGTCACACATGTCTGTAACTGAAGTGTGTGTGTGAGTGTAACCATACTGAACACTGCCTTCAGTAATATCAGAGATGTGAATCACAATGTCAATGAAAACTAATTCTAATAAAAATATGTCTAATGTGCAGCATAATTTTATCCCCACACCACTGATGTGTTTCTGTGAAACTTGAATCAGACGTGATGTCTAAATACTGCACAGTATGATTTACCAAAGTAGGACATGTTCCTGCATCAACATCCTTTTCCTGGACAGCAAACGATACCCTATCCCTACCCCTAAAATCAGTGCACTGATTCGCTGATAAGAAAATTGTTCCACTGCCTGCAAAGGATGTTGATCCAGGAACATGTCCTTCTTGGTTCTCCTCTAAAGCTCTGAGACTTCATTAGATGAATGCATACCAGTTTGCCTTCCCGGCTCTCCTTTCTGCAGTATCCTTGCAGCTCGGTTGGGGTTGAACAGCTGGCGGAGCGCGACTCGAGGATCCCCGGCGACAGAGAGTAGAAGGGCGGACTAGGGCTTGGAGGGAGTCCGGAATCCGGACTATCGAGCAGTCCCTCTCGGTTCTTTCCTTTCAAACTCTCATCCATAGCTTGCAAATGTAAATGCCCCACCATTTCTGGAAGAGCGCAATTATTATTTTTTTAAACTAGCTAAATTCACTCCAAAAAGAAAGATGATGCAAGAAGTATTTAAAGTTAAAGTCCCATAACAGAGCCACACTGGGAATCCTGTTGTTTCCTTCAGAAGCCTGAAACAAAAGTAAATAAATATATGATTTATTTGGAAGAACAGAGATAGTTCTAACAATTTATACACATTTTCCTCAGGTTTAAAGGCTTTTTTGAGTCATTTTATAATAGATACAGTCACATTGGAGTAGGTTGCAAAAATAATCTAAATTTAATTCTAAATATAAAAATTTATCTAAATTTAAACAACATTTCTGAATTAGCAAAATGTTACAATGTAATAACTACTTCAAACTGCTGATCTGACTTAAAATACTAAATAGTTTTTTAAGTATACCAATATAAGATGTAACAACTTCTCTTGAACACCTAAAACTTTGCTTACTGAGGTATGATCCTTGTGACAACTAATCAGTTTGACAACTACAGTACATATAGCCTTATACAGTAGTTCACCAATTTACTTCATTCGTTAAAACAATTAGGCTACTAAATAATTACAATGTATAATGATTGTACTAAATCTAGCATGGTGTTAGTGTACACAGCGTATTTTTCAAAGAGTCAAAACACTACCAGAACTTTTAAACGCACATATTTTGATGCCCAAAATGCCGCCTAGGTAGGCAGCTCACGCCGCCGAACATGTTTCCAAAAGTGTTCGTTACAGAACAATACGCAGATCAGTGACATGTATTTGTTATTATTTAATTAAAAGATAAACAAATGTCACCTCTAATGCGCTTTATAGTACATTCAGTTATATGAAAGCGATAGATGTCTCTTAAAGAGTCTATGTTAACGTTACCTTTGAATTGTACAACGTTAAATCCCGCCGTTTAAAACTCCGTGAATGAAGTTCACTTTAGTTCATGATTCTCAAAGAGTAAAATCCACAGCAGGCGCGATTATATTCTCACACAGTTTAAAACTGAACAGCAGAACTCGCTGAAGTCTCACAAAAGTCCCCAGCTGACTATAGCCGGTGTCTTCTGTCCGTCTGTGGTCCTCCTGAAAGTACAGAAGTGTCTCCCAGCAGCGCTGCGCCAGTTTGTGAACGAGCAGAGAGCGCGCACTCTGACCGCCAGCCTTTATGCGCCTGGAACCAATCCAGAGCGGCCGAGTAGATGATGTCAATACGAACTCCGGCCAGCAGGGGGACCGACAGCTGCGTTTGACAGCTTTGCCCTACATTTCGGCTTTTAGCAAATAATGTAGAGCAAACCGCGAAAATGTGTGTGAAACATTAGTGTAAATCAATTTACACGTTTTAAAATGCTTTAGATTTGACCTCTGCTGCTAAAATAAAGAGAGCAATGCACTTCGACGATTTCTGAAGAACATTTGTGGCTTTAAATGGCCTTGATTCTTTTGAGAAGTGTCCTGGGTTACTGTGGGATTAGTGTGTCACACTTTTGAAAATTAGGGTGACCAGTATTTTTGGCAGACACACAACTTTCCTTCTCTGCCCACATGAAAAAGCACTATAGTAGTTTATAGTAAATATTACAGTTTTTGAACCAAACTTGTGAAGTATGTTATACTGAATTCATTCATTCATTCATTTTCCTTCGGTTTAGTCCCTTTATTCATCAGGGGTCGCCACAGCGGAATGAACCGCCAACTTATCCAGCATATGCTTTAAACAGCGGATGCCCTTGCAGCTTCAACCCAGTACTGGGGAACACCCATACACTTTCGCATTCGCACACATACACTACAGCTAAATTAGTTTATTCAATTCACCCATAGTGAATGTCTTTGGGCTGAGGGGGAAACCAAAGCACCCAGAGGAAACCCACGCCAACATGGGGAGAACATGCAAACTGACATTTTTTACCTTCTAACAGTTGGAAAATATACACAAGTGGCCATTTTTGCTATATTTTATATAGTGTTGCCTAGGATTATACTGTACTGTATATATTAACAGTATTTACAACACTGTTAATGAATGCTAGAGCATACTGCATATTATCTATAATGAAGTGATAAACTGTAGTAAATACTGCAGTATTCTTTAATTTTACAACTGCAAACTGTTGTTTATTGTAGTATAATATACCCAGTTGTAAAAAAATATGGTATTGGGTCATTTGTTTATTACTATAGTTGTTAGGTCACCATCCATAGAAACTGTATAATTTCTACAACAGATTAATTCCGGTATTTTACTATAGTATGGTTCAAAAGCACTATATTTACTATAAATTCATATATCTTTTCGTATGGGTGTAATCTAAGTCTGTGAAGAAACAGGAGCTTGTGTTATGATTGGAAGATTCATTTTAAGTCAGTCAGAAAAAAAAAAACAGTGATACTCTTAAAAAATGAACCATGATTTTACTACAAATAAAGAAGAAAATAAAATGATAAGTGTAGTTAAACCATGGTAACCACAAATTAAACTTGCTCAAAAAAACATAGTTTAAATATAACTGTAAAATATTAATAATGGTAATTAATGGCTACTACACATTCACTATAATAAAACCATGGTTAGTTTTCATAAGGGGCCTTATTAAAACCATATCCATGGTTAACCACCACTTCAGAAGATCAGTGCCACTTCTTAAAACCACACATGCCACGTTGATAAATGATAGACGATTAGTAATAACAGATTGTAAACAAAATAAAAATGCTACTCAGTTAAATCATGTCTGCTATAGCATGCTGTTTATAAAACAGGTGCTAAAATCCATTTAAGATGATCAATTCAAAAGATTAAGAATTATTCAGAAAATATGAATCTCAGTTCATAAATGGGAAACACAAAATATGGAAACTTTTAATTAACAGATTTTTTTATAGTGTAGTTTAATATTTGTGTTGTGTGGGATGGTTAGCTATACTCTAAAGTACAGTATGGTCACCCTATTTACATGGACAGAAACTATGCAGAATATAAACATTGCCAACTTTTACAGAAGTCTTTTAAGTGTAGGTGCATGTTTTTAAAACTCAGGCTGTTCTGTAGTTGTATTTCAGGCCCGGGTGGAGTAAGGGTGGGCATTTCCACTCTTCTGCAAGACATCAGCACCACCCAACTTTACTCCATGTCAGACAGGAAAGCAAAGAAAAAGATAGCAGTGCTGGCAGTAAGACCGTCTGAAAGCAAGCAGAGAATCTGGCAGGCGTGCATGTTTGTTTCAGCCTGAAGAAGAGTTATTAGCAGAGCTCTGCTGATTCTGGGAAAAGATACAGAACTGGTTTAAACGCAGAAACACGTGTGTACATGCATACAATCATGAAACACATCCAGAGAACTGATTGAGGCTTTGATGGTTCAGCAGTTTTCTGACTTTAACTCGGCAGGTTGCCAGGAATCACAGCAAAGCATTTATTGTTTGAATGGGATTTTGCCAAACAAAGGTGCCTTCATGAAACATAAGTGTTGAGTGTTTGAACACACTCCCCAGAAACCCAGAACTCTTGCTGTTATTTATACACGTGGCTGCTTGTATGAGTGTAGATTTCCAATGTAGCCGGAAATGGCAATTTTGAGGATACAGGCTCATTGGGAATATGGAGAAAATGGCCATGTTTACTCCTGCTATTAAGATGCATTTTTGATCAAATCAAATCAATTTCATGGCAAAACCTTGATGTCCTAATTACCAGCACCAGCTAAAAAAAAACATACTCACACACACACACACACACACACACACGCACACACACACACACACACGCACACAAGTATTATAATGTAAGAAAAGTTTTATTCATCTGAGGGCTTCAACAAATGACAAATGTACACTGAATTGTGTTCCCTACAATGCATGTAAACTACCTTGATGTCAAAACAACATCAAATTGACATCTAACATTGACGTCAAAAAACAGTTCTGCCCTTTAATCAATTTTTGACGTGTTTTTTGACACCAGTGTTAGATGTCAATTTGATGTTGTTTTGACATGCAGTCAAATGAAATCAAATTGATTTGCATTTCTTATGTGTTTTTAATGTAATTTTGACATCAAGGTGCCTGCTAAATTCGATAAAGAAGGCATATTTTCTCTCAGTCATGGTGTTTTCATTTTTATTCGTCCGGTACACTTTCACTTTTTTGATGCCTGAGTGTTTGTATTGGCTTTTTGTTCTTTCAATCTAATACTGTTAAGTAAGCTTACACAATTTAAACAAAGTAGACAAAAGAAAAAATACAGAGATCAGAAGCTTTAAGCACTCTGTGGTTGCGTTCGAATCTGATAGGAGAAGATTTGCTTTTTCTAATCGTCACCTTCAAAGTTTATATCGTGTCTCTGGCTTGCTTGCTTCTAGACCAGAGATGACCAAACATTTTCTTATTAAGGGCCAAAAACCAAACTTGATTGAGGGTTGTGGGCCGAAGGTAAATATACAAACTGAATTTCCATTTGTAATTTCTTAATTTATTTTCTAATATTTAAAAATAAATAGCAAAAATTACTTTAATCATATTACTTAATGCATAATATCTTTTTTATACAAATTATAATGAATTTGTTACAATAAAAACAAATAATTCATGTTAAGACTATGGAGTTAAATGCTGTATAACTAGTCAGGTTGCTGATGCCGATGTTGTGCATCTGACAGGTGACAGTATTTACCAAAAAATCTAATTCATTTATAACATTTAATTCATTCATTCATTCATTTTCCTTTGGCTTAGTCTCTATTTCAGAGGTCGCCAAAGTGGAATGAACCGCCAACTATTCAAGCATACGTTTTACGTATAGCGGATGTCCCTCCTTCCACAACCCATTACTGAGAAAACAACATCTAATTGAAACATTTAATTTCAGTTTGCTTTTTTGCAGCTTAACAATAAAACAAACAAAATGTTAATGAGTTAAATCTATATAAATAAATACCTGTCACTCTTCCTCTCTTCTCAGATGGGACGATGGGCCAAATTAAAGGTTACCATGGGCTAACTTTGGCTCGCGGATCCTAGTTTGGGCATGTTCTAGACCTGGGGTTCCCAAAACTTTCAGCCTGTGAATAACAATGCCTAGCGACCCCCATATTTCCTCTGAGGTGATTCTAAACATACAAACATGGCGCACACAACAGGCCTATATAAACACGAGCATATTGACATCACAAAAAGTGCAACAGTATAACATCCAACGGTTATAAATTATATAGTTATTTATTCATTTGTTTAATTTAATATTAACCTCACCTAATGGGACTGGTGAACACAATGTTTTCAGCACAGGTCTATTCTTGGTTTAATTTTGGAGACCCCCACTCAGAGATCATCCTCAATGTTCAATTGTGGTCTGTATTTATTTTTAATGTATTTGATTGCCAGTGTCAGAAAGTTTACCTGGTGCTATAAAATCAATCTGCTGCAGCTGACGCTATCGCTGTGTTGTTAATCGAACGTAAACACACCAATCCTCTGACAAAAATTAAAAGGCTTTTATTTGGATATTTGGTTATGGATAAAATATGGTAATTCTAACAGTTGAATCAAATTTGACTTTTGGAACACCAAGTGACCCCCAACCAACCGCTGTTCTAAACCATGAAAGCAATATGATCAGATGTGTTTTCAGTTTCCTTTAGAAGTGGAAGTCTGTAAGTATATGTCAAGAATAAATGTGAGCTTTAAGGTAAGTTTTTGAGAGTGATAGGATAAGCTTAAAGTATATATTCTAAAAATACTGGGTTGTTGTAACCTAACAGTTGTCCATATTTAACCCAATTTTGGGTTTAAAATAACCCAATTTTTTGTGTTTAAAATATGTACTGTATAATTTATTATAATGTTGTAAGTTTTCTCTTACACACACCATCCGGTTCAGTGTGTGTTTTGCACAGAGGATCTTCCCTCACTCTGTTTTTCTCCATTACACAAAGAGTCTACTGTACGAGCAGTGATTCTCCCTCTCTCTCTCTCTCTCTCCCTCCTTCACACACACAAACTCATGCATTTGTCATACGTTGCACTGACTCAATGTTGTGATTCATATTCCCTGTCTGAAATTATGTGTTTGTAAATAGTTTTAAGTGATTACCCTTTCAGACATCGTGCGGTTTTACTCTCCCACCTCAAAACCAGACAGACACTCAATGTGTGTGTGTGCGTGTGTGTGTGTGTGAGCATGTTTGTGTCGGAAAGAAAAAAGGTTTACTGCATTAGATGTGAGTGTGTTAGGGATTGGAATGGGATGTTTTGAGTATATATGTACACACATGCAGTACACACTTGCCATTGTACAATCACAGCACACATATCCTCCTCCAGCCTTAACACCTGTTGGCACTGATAATACTGTAGTGAAACCTGGCAACTCTAATGCGTTCACACACTCACACATATGTACACTGCCAAACCAGCTGTGAAGAAAATGGTCCAGGTCCAGGTATGTGTGTGTGTGTGTGCGTTCGTGTACAATGCATCTTTCTAAACTTCATGTTTGGTTTACATTCCCAGAGGAAAATGCCCTCACCTGTGCTTCACCTTCAGTCAATCATACACACAAATAAACCTCAGTTTTCTGGAAAAGTTCACTACATAAACAAGTCATAATTAGGCCAGGGTGTCCCGCTGAGAGAAACAGACTATAACACACACACACACACACTCACTCTCTCTTTCTCTCTGTGGGGCAGATACTAACACTCACTGAGAGGCCACAGCGCCTCCATTCTAATGCTCTGCAACCATAGAACATCATTTATAATGGGCACAGATGTTATTCTAACAGACCATGTTTGTCATAAATAATATTCTGACAGCTTCATTGATCATAACGGTTGATTATAATTGATTGACCATAATTAACCCCAGATTTCACCTATTATTTTTTCCCCCTGTCATGTACATTGTATATTATTTGTGACTAGTAAAGTAAGCAACATAATTAGATGAGCCTCCTTTTTTTTAAGCCATTTACCAAAAAACATCAGTTAAATATGGTAAATAAGCTCAATAATGCATACCCTAAAATAAATCATTACTATACTTTTCATTATTATCATTACTATACAGTCTGGGGCGGCACGGTGGCTCAGTGGTTAGCACTGTCACCTCACAGCAAGAAGGGCGTTGGTTCGAGTCCCGGCTGGACCAGTTGGCCTTTTTGTGTAGAGTTTGCATGTTCTCCCGGTGTTTGCGTGGGTTTCCTTCGAGTGCAGGTGAATTGAATAAACTAAATTGGCTGTGTATGAGAAATTTGAAGTGAATGAGTGTGAATGTGTGTATGGGTGTTTCCCAGTACTGGGTTGCGGCCGGAAGGGCATCCGCTGCATAAAACATATGCCGGAATAGTTGGCGGTTCATTCCACTATGGCATCCTCTGAAATAGACTAAGCTAATGAATGATGAATGAATGAATGAATGTTTAGTTTGGAAAAAATGGATGGCTTAAGGGACGATCACATGCACACCTCGCATTTTAACCGCTTGCTGCGCATCGTGTTTTTGCCCTTGCTCGCTATGCACTCGCAGTTGAAAAAAGTAAATTCTAAACGGAAAAAGCGTGTTATGTCAGTCGCGTCTTTTTCATTCTCCAATCAAATTTAGGCACAGGTGGAGTTTTCGTTGAGGTGCCTGCAGTCGCCGAACGTGCTTTTAGGTTCCAACAATGCAAAGTGCATCTCACTGCATTATTTGTTGACAAGAATAAAAAAGCATGGTGCGCTGTTTATGTTGCTAGGCAACGACTGAATCAGCTGCGTAATGTGCGAGAGTGTTGCTGTTGATATTAATATAATTTTATTATTTAATAATATTGTGATATTCAAGATTTGTGAGTCATACAGCACTGGATAACTCAAAACAGCAACCACTAGTCTCTTCTCCATCTTCAAAAGTGTCCTTTGTTGTCTTAACAACACAAACACTGCAGGCACCTTCAATCCTATTTGCTAAAATAATACTCCATGATGGTGTTATAAAAACTTTCAAATAAAGGAAAAAAATAGTGTGAGACTGATAACCGCAGCCAGAAGAGAGAATCACGTCAAATTCACTCTCAGCCCCACAGACGCTGCATTAGAAACACCTCACATTAGCGGTAAGTTTTTTGTAATTTGACACAAAGATAATATAACATATTCATAAACACATATAAATGTTCATATGTTTAAAAAAAATCTAAATATTAAAAACGTTCAAGAATTTAAGATTATGATGACCATTAAATGCGTCATAACAGTCTTGTGAAAACAATCCATGGTCAGTCTATTCATATTCTCCGCGTATGAGTGGGAGCAGCCATTTGAATCTTTTTGGCTCGAGACTTCCGGTCTCATTCACGTCCATCATTTTTAGAGGTTAAAAACAGCTCATAATGCTGCTTTATGTTGCAAACTGATATTTTCTTATTATATTATTCTACTTTTTATGTATAATCATGCAAACACATGTTTGTAGAGCGAGTAGTTTGACTGTTTTCTGCCGTTTATTATTTATAGTCATTTCTCCCATAGGCAACTGAATCGGAAGTTCTAAAACAATTGCAAAAACGAGCACACTTCCGCATTTTAGAATAAGGTCAATAGGCAAGTACTTGACAAACAAATCCAAGGTTGGACTGACTACTGTACATTTGTTTAGGTTTATTTGACAGAAACAATGCACATTAATTATACAGAAATATACAATGTGCCAAAATTTGTCAAATAGCAATTTTGAATCTGCAGTCCCTGGACTGATGGTAAAAAAGTCTACCTAAAAATATAAAACATTAAAAATACAAGTTTCAGAATACATATAAAATGTATTGCATTTCTAAAAAAAATAAACAAACCAACCAAGAAATTAAACTACACTTAAAATTATACTTAAAAACTGGTTCAGTGGTTAGCACTGTCACCTCACAGCAAGAAGATCACTGGTTCGAGTCCTGGCTGAGCCAGTTGGCATTTCTGTGTGGATTTTCATGTTCTCTCTGTGTTTGTGTGGGTTTCCTCTGGGTGCTCTAGTTTCCCCCACAGTCCAAAGACAGGCAGTATTTACTAGGTGAATTGGATCAAGTAAATTGTTGGGAGTGTGTATGGATATTTCCCAGTACTGGTTTGCAGCTGGAAGGGCATCCACTTTGAAAAACTTATGCTGGAATAGTTGGCGGATCATTCGGCTGTGGTAAACCCCTGATAAATAAAGGGACTAAGCTGAAGGAAAATGAATGAACCAAAAGAACACGATCACACTCATTTCATTCAAAGACAAATACAAGACAAAATGACCAATAATCACATAACCAAAGGACACATAATGTTAGTGTCAGTCAATTATGGTTAGCAAAGATGCACAACACTTCAGAAAACACCTCAGAAAAACCATCACCATAGTGCTTTATATTGGGGTAATAATCATTCAGTTGCTTCTGTTATACGTTGTTAAATCATGAAAGGCTGATTTAGTTTGTCTCTGTAAGTTTTTGAAGAGTTTTAGTCATGCTCCTGCTCCCAGTTGATGCAGTGTGAGTTGGACGCAGCAGATCTTTTAGGTGTTTGTTTTTCTCATAAAGTCTATTTCCAGCAGACAGTGTCCTGACAGTGCGGTCCAGAGCTCGTCCCAGACAGGGGGAGTTTTCTCAGCTCACTGTGACTGTGTGTGGTAGAGAGAGCCAAACAGACACACTGAGACCGAGAGAGAGAGGAAAGCTGGAGCAGGTCCCAATGTAAAGTTACATCAAGTGCTTAATCTGAAGCTGTCTGTTTGATGGATGGAGTTTGGGCTTTCTAAATATATCTCCGGCGACCCCTTTGAGTGCACACATACACACAGACACACACATATTCAAGCTCATGACTGCACAAGTGCATCTGGTTTCAATGTCTGTAGACCCTCTGCAGAGATATGGGGTCTCCTCTCACATCAAAACACCCTCAGTCTCTCTCTTTAACCCGCTCAACTTTTCTTCATCTGTTTTCCTCCTTTTATATTTCAGGAACACGTCTTTCAGTGATTATGCCAGAGAGAGAAGAAATATCTGTGACACTTCTTGGTCTTTGCTCAAAACATCTTTGACATATTACTAGTCATTACACGTTCACCCAAAATGAAGGAAGATTGTGTATAGAGCAAATGTAATTGTTATATTTATATTATATAGTGTATTACAATATTGATACCAAATTAAGACCAAACAACTAACAAGTAAAAAAATAGTTTTAAAATGTTTTGCTGATTTTAAGTGTTAGTAATGCACCGTACACTTGCATCAGTCAGTCATCACTCTCACGCTTACTGATAGTCCAAAGTGCAGCAGCCTGAAAGAGAGAACATATTTCTCCCATCCAGACCACTCTTCCCTGGCTCCCTGTGAAACAGAGAATTGATTTTAAAGAGCCCCTATTATGGGTTTTTGAAAATGACCTTTCATGCAGTGTGTAACACAGCTCTAAGTGAAGTGAAATATCCAGCTAAGGCTTAAATGTGAAAGTGCGCCTTGTTTAAAACTATTGATTCATCTATAAAAGAGTCGACTCAGAGTGGTTCAAATGAATTGTCGGGGTAACAAATCTTTTGTCGTGTCAGCATGACGTTGATATGGAACTCAAGCTCTGTCCATTTGTTGCGTACGCAGACCCAGGAAAACTGAAATCCCCAGCCACAAACACTGTAGAAAGAAAAAGTGGAAGACAAACACTGCAGCAGATCCCGGTTGAATCATGTCACGAAGACGCTGTTCTCTGAAGTGTTGGAAAGTTAGTGTTATTTTCGCTACCCAAAGATAAGGCTGTGAAGAGTCAGTGGTTGAAGTTTATTTTTCCAAAAATACCTCAGCATTATAGCCCCAGCATTGTGCTGTGTTCCTGTTTTTCTGATGAGTGCTTCAGCAATTTACATGCTTACAACGTGGCCTTGATTGGTCATTTGTTAAAGGAAGGATCAGAAAAGACTATTGATGTAAGGGACTTTGTCAGAGCTTGACAGGAACTTTACAGTACACAGTTCATGGATCAGTTTCTTCCTCCATGTCACAAGTGTATATAAGTGCGATTAAAATGGTTGCCGCCTTGTTTTGAATAAATGCTTATTTTTAAAATACAAAACTATTACATCATATACCAGCAGAAAAAAAATGAAATCTGTTAAAGTTTTACATTTAAAACTGTAGCCTATTAGGTAAATAACAAACTGGCCTTATACAACTTTCCTTAGTCAGAATTTGGCTATTTGAAAAACAAAAAATTAACACAATAATAATAATAATAACAACAATAATAATAATAATAACAACAACAACAACAATAATAATAATAATAATAATTACAATAATAACAAAAAAGCTTCATGATTTGTCTAGCCACTCTTGTAAAAGAGTACAGTTACACATATGATTAGCTGGAAGTGTTAATTCATTTTTAACCCTTTAACTGCTCCAACAAGAAAAAAAATTTGGATTGCATTTCTTAACTCCTAATGTTTCTAGTGAACACACTCAATCCATTTTTTTCCCCAACACATCCCAAAATGTATAAAATATCAACCTCGACCAAATGGTTTATATGTCGGTTTATGGTAAAAGTACCGGAATTAATACATGTACTATGAAAAATCAGAAAATATGAAGACCAATTTATGAAAAAACCTAATCAACATAAAACATTTTTGAACACTGAATCATCTTGACTTTTTAAAGTATGTCATAAAATATTTCAGATTCTTATTTAACATGTTTTCTTGTTTTTTGTGTGTTTTTACAATAAAACCTATATCAAGTGTAGAAGTGCAATGGATTATGTTATGTGTGGATTATGTATGTTTGATTTGTTTTGTAAACCAACAATGATGTGTGTGTAAACCATCATTTGAAACAGTCATACTTTAAATGACTTTAACAGCCATTATTTAAAATAGTCAGAATATGATCAACCATTTGCTTAAGCAGGCAGTTAAAGGGGTTTAATAAACACAGTAAGCATTTAACATTATCAAAATGACACCTATACAAAAACAAATAAATAAATGTAATGCTAAATGTTAAATAAATGTGATGCTATCTGTAAAGTGATGTGGAGACGAGTGAACTAAAGATGTATTGATACATAAATTACAAGGTAAAGACATTGCAGTTACATTGACAGTAAATTATGGAATTACCAAGATATTACTAATAGAGTGCCTGTCTTGAACATTCTTAGTTATTTTGTTATGTAAGTGGGACGTACTGACAACGTTGTGATTTGGCATTGGGATGGTAATGGAATCACCAGCATATGACGTTGTGGTTGCGTTGTTTGTTGGTCAGTCACGAAATTACCATAATTACCAATATGTTACGTAACTGTTACATCGTGTGTTAGCTGGGACATTTGATAGTCAACAATAGCCAAATTAGTTTTCATTTTGATATGGACCGCTTTTGGTCCTTCGCACCTTTTTATTAGTCGTTTTTTTGTTTCAAGAATAAAGATTTAGAATAAAAGTTACTTGTTAAATGCTTTATTTAAAAACAGTACAGTAACTAAAGATGACTTCACTTACATTCGATTGTATGTTTTCTTGCACTGCTGAATGTTGGAAAATAATAGTTTGTGTCAAAACTGATTAGCTGAAGTCACAGCGATGTGACGGTCAACAGAGGATTCGGCTTGGTCTTAAAGCCTTTTTCAAAGGGGTATTTTCACAGTTTTTGATGGTGTAGCAGTCAAAATAGGACAAATGAGCTCAAGTATGGGACAAATTCTGGAGCTTTGTCATTGAGGGGTGGGTCTTTCGACGCTCCCCTGGCTGCAGGCCTGTATTCAACTGTTGTATCCATATTGAGTGCATTAGCATATTTGAATATATTGTGCACACACGTAAGTACTTTTGATTTAACATGCATGTTATTTTTTCTTGTATATTTATAAATTTCTGTAGTTACATCAAGAATTATTATTTTTTAATCTGCACAACGCTAAGCCTGTCACTTACTTGAACCATTTTTTACCAGTTTTGCAATAATATGAACATGATAAAGTATACTGTTCCTTACAAATGACTTTTTTTTTTGCAGTAAAGTAGTTACTATAATTTATAATGGATATAAAATGGGACTATCTACTATCTACCCTACATTTTCATTTGATGAATTGACCACTTTTAACAACAAGGTCTTACTCAGTGATACTTTGCAAAAACAAATCGCCTTGGGGGAAATGACACATCTGTGTGTGTGTGTGTGTGTGTACGATAGTGAGAATTGCATGCTACCAAGTCATCTAGACAGATCTGTAATCAGCTCGCTCACCTGTTGTCCTCTTCTCTGCCAATTACTTCTTCTCTGGCATTTAAATAGCATGCAAGCCTTTTCACATCCTGACTTGTATACAAACCACATTGAACATTTTAAAGTATGAAGTGAGAAACAAAGTGTTAACAGTGGTCAGTGAAGCTGAAGACACAGGACAGATTTTACTGGCTGCTCCAGTTTTGTTTCTATGAATATTTATAGGTCTGAGATCAGCTCTATCTCCACTGGTGTACCTCAGGGGTCAGTTTAAGGTCCTCTACTTTTATAATTATTTTTTTAGGGGTTTTACACCTTTAAGTTGGATAGGACAAGATCAAGGTGGAGGTTACAGACAAGAAAGTATTGGGAGCAGAGAGAGGGGAAGGGTCTTCAAAGGACCTTAAGCCGGGTATCAAACTCGGGTCGCCGTGTGCAACATATGTTGGCGCAGTTAACCATTAGGTTATTAGCGCTGACATACCTCTACTTTTTAACATTTACTTGTCTCCTTTAGGCTACCTACTGTGATTTCTCTGCCCTCATTATCATCTGCATGTCAACAATTGACCGATTTGCCTGAGCACCTCAATGTTGTTTATTTGTCTGATTGTACCACTGAAATCAAAACACGGATAATTATTTCTTGTGTTTAAACAGTGGTAAAAATGTATACTCATTAGTTCCTGTGATCAAGTTTCTAAAGCTGGTTGTTTGTCCCTGATTCTTGATGGTTATATGTAGCAAATCCAGAGTCGAGTAAAGAATCCTATTGATATTATGATGCAAATATGTCTTTTGATTCTTTTTCCAAAGTACTGCTAAAACCTTGTTTTTATTAGGATATTAAAGATCATGTTTCATGAAGCCATTTAGTAAATTTCCTACTGCAAATATATAAAAATCTTTGTAATGTGCATTACTAAGCAAATATTTTACACAGCTTTGAAGGTGATTTTCTCGATATATAATTAGATTTCTTGCACCCTCTGATTCCAGATTTTGACATCTGAATTTTATCTCAATGTCGTTATTTCAGCTGTTCCATAAGCATCACCTGCAGCAGAGAGTGGATTGGGATTTTTATTTAGCCTGTTTTTGTCCCTAAAATAATTTCACAAAGCTAATGTCAGATCAATACTGTACATTTTTGCTTTATTATAGTTTTTAAATTATACCATATAATTTAAACCACTTATTCATATTTTTATGCAAAAATGTTGGGCACACCTTCTTTATAAGAGAAGATCACATTGAAATGCCATTCGGTTTCTAGAGAAGCTAGATAATGTCATGTTTTTCAGACAGAAATACGTACTGTAGCAGAAACCAAGGGATGTGACACTGACAACAGAGTTCGGATCCACATGCAGGTTTATTAAGGAGGTCAGGCAAGCAATGGTCAACATGGGTGCAAACAGATGTATGAAGGCAATCCAGAATCGTGGTCACAATTACAGGCAAATGGTCACAAGGCTGGCCACAGGCAGGGATAAACAGAAAAACAAGACAAAGGAAACTCATTGTAATGTCACAGGATGTAAACAAGACTCGGCTACTGGAGTGAGTGGAGTGTGTAATCAGTCCTTGACAATCCTCCGGTGGTGTGTGTGTAATCAGTCAGGATGAGGAACGTGTGTGTGAGCGGAGGGCATGTATGGAGATGTAGTCTATGAAATGGTGGATTTGTATGGAGAGAGATTAGACTCAATAATAATTCACGCAAAAGACACGATGTACACATGCGTAGCCAAATTCACGTACGTAAAATATTTCTTTATACTTACAAAAACAATTCACATGCACAAAATAAAAATACATTTTCATAAAATACGTTTCACAAATGCAAAACACCATTTGCAAATATATAAGAGTGTACAAAAAGTTTTGAATGTTTAAAATTCACGAGTTCATCCTGAATGAGAATGTGCAAATCCTCTCTCACGTACGACTCACCCTGAATACGAGTGTGTGCATTTTTGAGACTTTCCTGTCAGCACACACCTCCCACGTGAGTCACTCGTGCCCTGTAGCCAATAAGATGCGAGCTTACTGTTCAACCAATCACAACCAATCACAACTCACCATTTGCGCAGTCTGACTTAATTAACAGAGATGATCCTCTAAGAAGAAGAATACTCCTCTATTTAGCATGGCAGGTGAAGAGCGGGATGCGCGGGTAAGTGGTTACTTGATTTCTATAGTGGTTATGTATGCAAAGATTAAGTATCAAACGTTTGTTAAAGCAATGGCTGCTGTTGTTTATAATGTAAACTTTATAACGTAAATTAAGATCATCTCCGTTAATTAAGTCAGACTGCGCAAATGGTGAGTTGTGATTGGTTGTGATTGGTTGAACAGTAAGCTCGCATCTTATTGGCTACAGGGCACGAGTGACTCACGTGGGAGGTGTGTGCTGACAGGAAAGTCTCAAAAATGCACACACTCGTATTCAGGGTGAGTCGTACGTGAGAGAGGATTTGCACATTCTCATTCAGGATGAACTCGTGAATTTTAAACATTCAAAACTTTTTGTACACTCTTATATATTTGCAAATGGTGTTTTGCATTTGTGAAACGTATTTTATGAAAATGTATTTTTATTTTGTGCATGTGAATTGTTTTTGTAAGTTTAAAGAAATATTTTACGTACGTGAATTTGGCTACGCATGTGTACATCGTGTCTTTTGCGTGAATTATTATTGAGTCTAATCTCTCTCCATAGATTTGTAGTTCGTAAGCTATAGTGCATGTTGTCCAGCGATCTAAGGAGTTAAGATTGCTGGTGATCGTGACAGTAGCAGTATTGAGATGTGTGAAATTAAATTGAAACTGAAAAATAGGCTATATGCAAAAATTTAAGCACCCTGTCTTTTGTGTGGGTTTCAAAGGCTGTAGTAACTTAATGCTGATTACAACACAAAATTGATTTGATTGACTCAGTGAACCTTAACTATCCTAACACAGGTGCAGCCAATCATGAAAAAGAATATTTAAGATAGCTGATTGCTACAGTAGTTGTGCTTCTCCTTATTGTAAACCTGAAAGTAGCAACATGGGAACCTTATAAGAACTTCCTATTAACCTTAAAACTAGGATAATTCACCAACATGAATTAGGAGAAGGATGCAAAAAGCTGTCAAAGAAATTTAAAGTCTCTATCTCCACAGTCAGAAATACAGTAAGAAAACAGAAGGCCACAGGAACAGTTCTGGTGAAGGAAAGATGTGCCTAAATCGTTTTGGTAAAATATACTGTGGTCAGATGCCACAACCAGGAGCTTTGCATGGCGGAAAAAGAACACAGCATTCCAGGAGAAAAACATACTCCCTACTGTAAAATATGGTGGACGGTCCATCATGCTGTGCAGATGTGTGGCAAGCACAGATACTGGACACCTTGTCAGAGTTGAAAGTCACATGGATTCCACCCAGTATCAGCAGATTCTGAAGAACACTGTTCAGAAATCAGTCAAGAGGCGGAAGTTACTACACCAGGGTTGGATGTTTCAGCAGGACAATGACCCAAAGCACAGTTCCAGATCCACTAAGGCAGGGGTCACCAATCTCGGTCCAGGAGGGCCGGTGTCCCTGCAGGGTTTAGCTCTAACTTGCCTCAACACACCTGCCTGGGTGTTTCAAGTATACCTAGTAAGACCTTGACTAGCTTGTTCAGGTGTGTTTTATTAGGGTTGGAGCTAAAATCTGCAGGACACCGGCCCTTCAGGAACAAGTCTGGTGACCCCTGCACTAAGGAATTCATGCTCAGACACAATACAATGTTCTAGAATGGTCATCCCAGTCCCCAGACTTGAAAAATCATCAAAAATATATGGATTGATTTGAAAAGGCCCGTTCATGCTTGGCACCCATCAAGCCTGACTCAACTGGAAACATTTTGCCAGGAAGAATGGCTCAGAATGGCCCAAAATGCCTTCAGCAAGAATTCAGGGACTTATCCTTGACTAAACAAAGCGTCTACAGGCTGTTATTCAGCTAAAGGTGGCTGTACAAAAGATAGATGTCATTATTCTGTTAGGGTGCCCAAATTTTTGCACCTGTCTGTTTTTGTTAAGACTTAAATTGCAGTGCATCTGTTGATTAAATAAATGTTATGTCAGAACTGAAATGTTGCTTTTTCCCTAGGGTATAAAATATATCCTCATGAAACTGCTGATTTGAAAGACCAGCAGATTATGGCTTGCAATTATGAAAATGATCAGGGGTGACCAAACCTGCAGAAAACTGCAAAAAAACTGTATACTCATGCTTTTTTCCTGTTTCTAGCTTAAAAATGGAAAATTGAAATCAGCAAATCAGCAAATCATCAATCGGAATCAGTTTATCATTAATTAAAATCAACTGAAAATGTATTATCTGTCACAACATAAAACACATTTCTCAAGTCTAGGATTTTGCAAGGAAAGAGAGAGAGAGAAAAGAACAGGTTGGCGTTATTGATAAGGTGGGAAGTGCGTCAGTGGCCTGAGTGTCATTTAAATATAGGAGGATGGTGTGAAGATAGGAACAAACAAACTGTGGGAGTGTAAGCGAAGAGAGAGGCCAAAGCCTTTTGTGTACAGGCGTAGCGAGAGGAAGATAAGAGCTGTCTGGTTTGTTTGAGTTTCCCCTCTTCAAACCCCTTTTCACCTACATCAGTACACTTCTCTCTCACACACACACAGCTGTCATTAAACAATAAGGACAGCTCTGTCGTAAATGTTGTGTGAGAAGTTTTATCTGTTGTGTTCTAAACGTACTGTTGTTCCACAAACATCTTCCACTCAAAGACGCTGTTTGACATGTGAAGGTTCATATCTGTAATGCAATGCATTGTCATATCCCATCCATTCATTCATTTTCCTTTGGGTTAGTCTCTATTTCAGAGGTCGCCACAACGGAATGAACCGCCAACTATTCCAGTAATGTTTTATGCAGCTGATGCCCTTCAGGCTGCAAACCAGTTTTGGGAGACACCCATACACACTCATTCACACGCACACATACACTCTGGACAATATAGTTTATTCAATTCAACAACTATGTTTTTGGACTGTGGAGGAAACAGCAGCCGGAGGAAAACCATGCAAACAAGGGGAGAGCATGCAAACTCCACACAAAAATGGCAACTGGCCCAACAGGGACTCGAACCAGTGAACATCTTGCTTTAAGGCAGCAGTACTAACCACTGAGCCACCGGGCCACCTGCTATATCTGTGTCTAAATAATTCATTCATTCATTTTACTTCAGCTTAGTCCCTTTATTCATCAGGGTTCGCCACAGTGGAATGAACCACCAATTTATCCAGCATATGTTTTACACAGCACTGTAAATGCCCTTCCAGCTGCAACCAAGTACTGGAAAACACTCAGACACACTCATACACTACAGCCAATTACTTTATTCAATTCACCCATAGCACATGTCTTTGAACTGTGAGGTAAACCAAAGCATCTGGAGGAAACCCATGCGAAATGGGGAGAACATGCAAACTCCACACAGAAACACCAACTGACCCAGCTGGGGCTCCAACCAGCAACATTCTTGCTGTGAGGCGACAGTGCTAAGCACTGAGCCACCGTGTCACCCCTTGCGTCTAAATCTGTCATTTTAAATGATTATTTTTTCAAATTCAATCATATTTTTTTAGTATAGTTTACAATATTCAAAGACATTTGGATACTAAATTAGTGCTTATTAAAAAACGTTATATGTAAAGTCTTAACACGGTTCTCCTTGTGTTTGCGTGGAGTTCCTTCGGATGCTCTTGTTTCCACCATAGTCCAAAGACATGTGCTATAGGTGAATTGGGTAAACAAAATTGGCAATAGTGAATGAGTGTGTGTGTTAATGTGAGAGTGTATGGGTGTTTCCCAATACTGGGTTGCGGCTGGAAGGGCATCCAACGTCTGCTTGGTGTTGAGTCCCATGAAGGAGATCCAGATGGAAAATTTAGTTTTGTGTTTACCTTATGAATAAAGCTCTTGCATGTCTGCCAGTTCCTGCCTCTGAATGAACGAGTTTTAGCTTCTTGTACATTAAGGTAGCTTTCAGAAAAAACAAAACACTTGCAAAGAAACGAAACGGAGGAACATAAAAATCTGCGGTTTAGTGTTTAGTGTTAGAGCAACACAAACAGCAAGCAGAAGTATAAATGCATGACTACACCATGGGGCATGCCGATCACTCCACGCAGAAGAATGTACAGTCTTACATTGTGTTTTTTAGTGTATGAGACGTTTTTAAATATTTTAATTTAAGTTTGTAAATATTTAATACTTTCTTTAAAAAAATACACAATAATATATAAAAATATTAAACAAAAAAAAAAGACGATGTCCATTTCGCTTGCATGCCTGTCTTGTGGATCTTCAGTGCTGCGTCTCTGGATTCAGTGCTGATGGACATGTTTAGTCTCTTTCCTCTCTAAATTAATGCAACAGCATGAAGGAACAGAGTGACAAGTGCAGGCCACCCATGTTTACAGTGGACTCTGCTTTATCTCCATCTGTGGGAGGAATTCCCCTCTGTGTGTGTGCGTGTGTGTGCGTGTGTGTGTGTGGTGTGTGTGTGTCTGTGTTTGTGTGTGTGTGTGTGTGTGTGTGTGTGTGTGTGTGTGTGTGTGTGTGTGTGTGTGTGTGTGTGTGTGTGTGTGTGTGTGTGCGCGTGTGCGTGTGCGTGTGTGTGTGTGTGTGTGTAGTGTGTGGAGTGGGGGTGAGGTTGAGGTTAAGGTCAGGTAAAGCACATTCCTCAGAGAAAGTAAAGGAGGAAAAAGACGACAGGAGGGAAGTAAACAACATTTGAGAGAAACATTTGAGTGTTTAAGTGCACAGAGTAAAGCAGAAGCTGATTTGTTTACTCCCATTTCAAATTTCAACTCTTTAACCTGGAAACGAGGTGCTATTGCAGTGTGTGCAGTGTGTTAATAACAGGATGTTATTGCTGCAATGCAGCCTGCAACACCCAAACGGATGTTCTGGCTTCTGTTCTTGCTTTTTAATTTCTAAAACAAATGATGGGAAGAGGTTTAAACTGTATAGTGGTTGTGGTGTTTAGCCATTTAATGTGTTTGTCAATAGACTTTATGGCTTTTCACATTTGAAAAAGTTATTCCAGGGTCAGCCTATGCATTGTCAAGGTGTCTTAAATATATCTTAAGAAACTATACAAGTTGAAATATTGCAGTACAAGTATAGTATCACTAAGCTTGCAGTATTGTGTTAATTTATTATTCAAATGAACAAACATGTGATAAATAAACTGATATAAGCCAAACAATATTTACTCTGTATAGTTCAATAATGGAAATGAATAACTAGCTGTTGTAATCAATCAAATGGAATTCGTGTAAAATGAGCGGTGGAATTCTGAAGTTGCAGAGAAATAGCATCTGACATTTACAAATCTCTCTTTTAAATTCATATATAGGAAGCTATACAATACTATATATGTGCATATAGATTAGCAGTACTGAAGCCAAATTTGGAGCTTATCTAACAAAATATCTTACGATAACAGTCCAAAAACTAGTACACCCAAATTTATATGTTATAGAAAAATATTAAATGCACATTTAAAAAAGAGCAAAAATCAAGAAAAGCAAAAATGTAAAAATTGTGTTGAAATTTTGTAGTTTGTAATTTATTTTTGTAATATTTTGCTTGAATTTAATTGTATTATCTTTTAATTTCTAAATATGTTTGGTGACTAAAATGTTATTTTAATAAATATATCTGTTTAATAAATCTGTTTTGTATAAATGCACCAAAATACATTGCCTATATTCACTGAGAAATTGAGAAAAATATTCATTTTCAAAACGGGGTGTACTCAATTATGCTGAGCACTGTAGATATTTTTAAAGCAGTTCAGTCCTGCTCCTGCGATCCATTGCGCTATATTTTGTATGTTTGTTTCAGTATTTCCAAATCTTCACAAATATGGAAATATATTTCCATATTTTCAATATGAACAGTACCAGTAAACTGTGCGACCTATATTGTGTTAATTTTTACACTGCTCATAAATAACCTGGGGCAATATTTAATCTTGAGTATTCATTAACCCTATGTTAACTGTATTATTTGCACGGTCAATGTGACTGACTATTGAGCATAACATGCAGACTGTTTAAACAATGGCTCTGGCTTTCTGTATCTTTATATTATTGTCTACTACCAGTAGTGAAAAGACTACTGAAAAATCATACTTTTGTAAAAGTACCATTACTTGCCTAAAAATGTTGTGCAAGTAGAGTAAAAATGTCTGTTGTAAATATTACTCAAAGTATGTGTAAAAAGATGACCTTTCACAAGTACTCAAGAGTAGTGAGTAGTGAGTGTTACGCTGTAAAAACTTGATGTGTATACATGTAATTTGTGGATGTGTGTAAATGTAACATTCTGTAGTGCATTTAGTTATTGTCCAGCAGCTACACAATGCATAAGATGTTAATAGGTTCGATTTAGGTTGTGATGTCAGGTGACCAAAATTCAGTGTCTAGCCAGTGTCTAAGGACAATGTTATTTTGATGTCCAATAACAACATCAAATGACATTGATATTTGGTTGATTTTAGGTTGTGTTAGAAAGTGACAAAAATCCAACGTCGAGCCAACATCTTAAACCAACGTCATATTGACGTCAAATACTGACATTTATTCATCGTGTGGCAACCAAAATCCAACGTCTGATAGACGTCATAGTTTTAACATTCACACAACGTCAAGCTGTAACATCATTAGACGTTGATATTTGGTTGATTTCAGGTTGGATGTTGGCCACTGACATCAGCCTGACGTTAAGTTCTGACGTCAACCTGATTTTCATTTCTAAACAAAATGCAACGCCCCCATGACGTTGGGGTACAACTTAAATCTGACGTCATGTTGACGTCCGGTACCTGCTGGGTGTTTAAGACCATTTCGGTCATCATACAGTAAACATTCATCATATTCTCATCAGTGACCTGCAACTAAACATTCTCTGAGTCAATGCGTGTAAAGATTTTGGACATCTTCTTAGACACTTTTAATGCTTCCAAACAGTTATAAATCGCCCATGTCTTAAGGTAATTCATTATGATATGATTTACTTTCTATGTGATTTGATTGGGCAGGAATCACAGGACTGATTCTAATCCAAAAAGACAAGAAAAAATAAAAGTAGTGACTGCAGGTTGAAGGTAAGTAGTGGAGTAAAAGTACCAATACAGCACTAAAAATATACTCAAGGGAAAGTAAAAGTACACATTTTTAACTACCCAGTAAATGAAAACTTCTGGTAAAACTCCCCCCCCCCCCCCCCCCCAAAAAAAAAAAAAAAAAGAAACGCGGCAGTAATTCAGGGTTATGCCCAGTATGAAAACATCTTTTGTGGCAGTGATCCTTAGCTTTATTTTTGGAGAGGTTGTTCCTCTGGTTTTCTTTGGGTAATTTTGCCATGTTCTAACATGAGGTAAAAGCACATTCCCAAAATATTCTTCCTGTCTTAGAGAGGATGAACGTTGAACCTGGTTGTCCACATTCACTTAACATGTTCTCTGGGTTCATCTCAGTTTAACTTCCAACAATGTCAGATTTTTTTTTTTGTGATGCAAAGCGAAATTTTCTGCAGTCATTAGTTCAGGCTTCAGTCACATGATCCTTCAAAAATCATTCTAATAGGTTTTGCTGTTCAAGAAACATTGATAAACCACACTGTACTGTATACTTAGAAGTTGTTTTAACATGAGATTGGATGTAGACTTTGTATCAATACTTTACCAGCACAAATAGAATATAAAGAAACTTTTATTTATGTTTAAGCGTGTACTCTAGTGCATCTATCTATCTATCTATCTATCTATCTATCTATCTATCTATCTATCTATCTATCTATCTATCTATCTATCTATCTATCTATCTATCTATCTATCTATCTATCTATCTATCTATCTATCTATCTATCTATCTATCCTTCTAATAGTCTGTCCATCCATCCTTCTAATAGTCCATCCATCCATCCATCCATCCATAAATCCATCCATCCAATAATCTGTCCATCCATCCATCCATCCATCCATCCATCTGTAAGTTTATCTCTGTCCATCCATTTCTTTATACATCATCCATCCATCATTCTAATAGTCTGTCTATCCATTTATCCATCCATCCATCCATCCATCCATTTATCCATCCATCCTTCTAATAGTCCATCCATCCATCCATCTATTAGTCTGTCCATCCATCCATCCATCCATCCATCCATCCATCCTTCTAATAGTCTGTCCATCCATCCATCCACCCATTTATCCATCCATCCATCCATCCAGTCTGTCCATCCATCCATCCATCCATCCATCCATCCATCCATCCTTTTAATAGTCTGTCCATCCATCCATCCATCCATCCATCTATTCTTTTAATAGTCTGTCCATCCATCCATCCATCTCGTTTTAATCTGATTTAATGTGATTTCTAACATTAGAACATCGTTGGATCCTTATAAAGGTGGTTTAGAATATTTTTGTAGCAAACTTGAAAATCATTATGAGAACTACTACAAATGGGCAGAATTAATAAAATACTATTACTATATACACTATTTACTATTTAGTTAACCTTCATATATGAAGAAACATCATATAGCATGCATTCCATGCTAACTCTTAAACCAATAAACCCCAAAATATGTGATTCAAGTCATGCTTTCTAGTGCTCTGTGCTGTGATTACTACATATATTTAGTAACAGAGAAAGTACAAGTTGAGTTTACTAAATAATATCTGAGATGTGAGCTGATTTTCCGTTTGTTGGTTCAGGTTGTTCTTTAACTGGAAAGGCTTATCCATGGTTCGCTCTTTACCCCTCAGTTTGAGCGATTGGGTGGAGGGTGCGGGAAGTGTTTATGTCAGTCTTCACCCGCAGGCCAAGGAAAAGACAGAGACACAGAGAAGTTAGAAAAAAACAAAAAACAAACCCCTGTAAATGTGCAGACGTGTGATTGCTCAACACCAGCGACTCACACAAACACAAACAGGTTGCTTAGATGGTGCTGCAGGCGGATACAGACTTGCACAAACCTGCAATAAGAGCCTTTCTGTTAAAACACATGTTCACAAAGAAGGAAATGAACACATAGGCTTCATTTCTGCATCTGCATTCTGTCTGTTTTATTGTTTGAACATAGAACCTGATTTTTTCTGAAGAGCAACATACTCCTGAATAAATATCTTTGATGACACGAAGAACATTTCTATGAACCAATCAGATTGGAGAGACAAGTTTACAATTTATGCCAAGTTTATATTTAAAAATCAGGGTTAGGTTCTTCGATATCATTTAGTACATTTACAGTACATGGAAAACAATATTCTGATATTAACAATTAAGACAATACTCTAATTAGCATGTAAACAGATTTTCTTAAGTTGTGCTTAAAAAAACAACACAAATCAAAGATATATTGTTTGAGTAGACCTGTTCCTTTTTTTTTGACACATTATGAATGCAGAATTGAACTAACTTAAGTACACATCTTTATCAAACTATTATACTAACTAATATAGGAGGGTTTGTCACATTTTGTGACAGGAAAACACACACAGAAGCACTCAAGTAAAGAATTTGAACAAGATTTTGTATTCACCATGTCACTTTTGACAAATAATTGTCAAATAATTAACTGCACTTTTGTAAAATTGAAAATGAAATACCTCAAACGGTTTTTGCTACCGGGCTGCTCAGTGGAGCAGTGGTTAGCACGTTCGCCTCACAGCAAGAAGGTTGCTGGTTTGAGCCCCAGCCGGGTCAGTTGGTGTTTCTGTGTGGAGTTTGTTCTCTCTGTGTTTGCGTGGGTTTCCTCCAAAGACATGCAGTATAGGTGAATTGGGTAGGCCAAATTGTCCGTAGTGTATGAATGTGAATGGCTGGAAGGGCATCCACTGCATAAAACATATGCTGGATAAATTGGCGGTTCATTACGCTGTGGCGACCCCAGATTAATAAAGGGACTAAGCTGAAAAGAAAGCCTGATCTCACGAGAAAACGTAAGTATTTTACGTTTTGTCAGTTTAGTGGCTAATTCGTACGAATTTGTACGAGTTCATTCGTACGAAATTGTACGATTTTAAAAAGGAGGCGTGACACCTAACCCCACCCCTAAACCCAACCGTCATTGGGGGATGAGCAAATCGTACTAAATCGTACTAAATCGTATGAATTAGATCGTACGAATTCATACGAATTAGCCACTAAATCAAAAAGTTACGAATTGCTGTGAGATTGTGTTGGAAAAGAATGAATGAATGTATTTACTACCATATTAAAGAGAAACTGTGTGTTGAAAAGCCTGCCATTAACTAATACATGTACTATAACATTTAAAACGAGGACATAAAAGTAATATTCTAAAACCAATTCTTTAACCAGTGTTGGGGAAAGAAATATATCTTAAAATTTCATATTACAATCTTTTAAAAAGTACCTAAGTTTGTTACTTACTTTTTAAGGAAAATGAGTTTAAACCCCAAGCTGAAATGTTTATACTTGAGAGTGCAGCTCAAACAAACTTTATGCTGTGCTGCCTCTTTGGTATTAGATAATTTATTTGGAAATTAGAAGGTAATGTGCTACCTTACTAGTTACTTAGTAATCAGATTACATAACTTGCATTTCTTGTTATGTGTTGCCGCCAACACTGTCCTTAAATTCAGTTCAATTCATGCTTATTTCAATAGCGCTATTACAATGTAGATTGTGTCAAAGAAGCTTAACATAGAAGTTCTAGTAAATTGAAATTGTCTAATAAAGTTCTAGTAAATTAAAAACCTGACTCCAGTTTTCAGAGTTTAAGTTCAGTTTAGTTCATTCAGCAGTGAAATTTAAAACCACACTGAAAAGTCCAAACACTGAAGATCAAATCCACCTATGCGCAGCTCCACTAGTCCCAAACCAAGCAAGACAGTGTCGACGAAAGAAGTAGTTCACCCAAAAATGAAAATTATGTTATTAATTACTCACTCGTTATTAAATACTCCTTTTCCTAAATCCCAAGAACCTCCAGTGATCTTCAGAACATAAATTAAGATATTTAATTAAGAATTAAGAGCTCCTTGAATCTCCACAGACAGCAATGGTCCCAACTATATGAAAGTCCAGAAAGACACAAAAAACCTCATCAACATGGTCCATATGCCTTCAGTGGATTAATCGTAAAATGATCAAGCTGTAAAAAATTTATGGGATTGTTTTGTGAATTTAAAACAAAACTTTCATAAGCAAGGTGGACTGATGTATGCCCTTGATGCCTGTTTACTTCCTCTGTTTGCAACAAAGCTCAGGCACATCCTAGGTAAACGTACTGTCAGCAGCATAACCATGTAAATAAAGAGATAACGTGCACCCTATACTGACACTGAGGAGGAGAAACGATTGAATAAAGTCATTTTAGTTTATGTGCACACAAATGTATTCTCATAGCTTTAATAATATTTTGATTGAAGGTAAAGGGTCTTTTTTAAGGATGCTTTTTGGTACCTTTCTAGACAAGTCAGGAGTGTTGCTGTCTATCAGATTGCATGTGAATTATCTTAATTTGTGTCTCAGGGAACACTGAAAAAAATTATTCAAAGATGATTCCTTGGATCTACTTTTTTTTAAGTAAAATGGTTGCAAACAATTTATTTGAGCTGAATTTAAACAAAAAATTAAGTTGAACATTAATATATTTAATTTGTTTGTTTAAATGAAACCCATATAAATAGCTTACCTTAATCGTAATATTGTCTTATTCAGAATAAGGTAAAAAATAAAAAGATTATTGATGTCCGTGTTAATGTTTCCATTTTTTTTTTTTTACTACATAGATAATGGTTCGGGATCTATGGAGCTGCGCATCGTTGGAAGTGATTATTAAACCACACTGATCTGAGCTAAACTGAACTGAACTTAAAAACTACAAACTGAACTACACTGTTCCAATTTACTATGACCTTTTATGTGAAGCTGCTTTGACACAATCTACATTGTATAAGCGCTATACAAATAAAGGTGAATTGAATTGAATAATGGTTTAGATAAAAATAAAAGTATATGTTAGAAGTTTATATTGACCAAGTAAAGCAACTAATAATGTCCCATTTGAACAGCGGGTGTTTCTGATCTGAAGTGTGGAGCTGGAGTTTCAGTGAGGCCGCTGTTAATTAAAGGCTGTGTAACTGTATCGGGTGTGTGCAGCTAAACCGGGGACTGACTGTAGGGGACTTTCAGACAACTCCATAAACAATGTGTGCTTGCTGAGAGATCTCGCTCCTAATTTTAGTGTGGAGCGGTTCAGTGGTGTTTTGTTTGTGTCGGGTGAGTCAGACGAGACTTTAATGCTTTAGTAAGTCAGGGCAGTCAGCCTCACACTGTTTTTCTCTTCTCATCTCATGTGAAGCCGGTCACTAGATTAGGGGGTGAAAAAAAAGCCTCTTGGCCAATTGTGAATGCAGTTTATAGACAGATTCCAAAGCTTACAGAGCATTAATCACTGCAAAGAATGTCTTTTGCTTCATTTTTAATTCTGTGCTTTGTTTTCCAGTTAACATGCTTAAATAAAAGAAGATTTAAGAATTTTCATGTAATAATCACATTTTTTATTGCCAGTGTGCGACTTGTAATCTTAATAAAAATAAGACCTTCCTAACCAGTTTAATTCATTCTTTTATTTGATTGCTATTAAAATATCCGGAGAGCTATATGCTATTGCAGCAGTAAATATACGTGTCTGGGTCACTAAAGATATGTAATACTGATCAGTGAAACATTCGTGTATTTATAGGTTCAATCAAATTAAAATGAAATACTTTTTTTTAATTAAGAGCACAAAACATACGACATACAGTAAACACAAAATACATAAACAGCAATAGAACAGAAACGAAAATAACAGAAATGCATGAACAGCAATGGCAATCAGAATAATAATGGTACTTTTTAGTATTTAGCATTCATAGTCATAATATTGAAACAAATAATAATAATAATAATAATAATAATAATAGTAATAATAATAATAATAATAATAAATATTAATAACAATAATAATATAAAATTTGGTGATAATTCAATTCATCTTTGTTTCCATAGCGCTGTTACAATGTAGATTGTGTTGAAGCAGCTTAACATAGAAGTTCTAGTAAATTGAAACTGCGCCAGTCCAGTTTTCAGAGTTGAAGTTCAGTTTAGTTCAGTACAGTGTGGTTTAATTTTCAATTTTCAATTTACAGTGTGGTTTAAGTGCAAGTCCCAAACCAAGCAAGCCAGTGGCGACAAATGCGAGGAACAGACTTCGCCAATGGACGAAAGTGAAAGAAAAAATCCTCGTGAGTAACCAGGCTCAGTTCGGCATGACCATTTCTACTTTGGCTAAACTTCTTGTGTAGAGCAGCAGTCTGTTGCGAAAGTGTTACCGCCTCTGATTGCCCTAATTAATGCAGACTAACAATGCGTTAGAGGATTTGGATTTAAAAAGCATTTGTGTTTTTAGTGTATGCTTATGCAGGAGATGTGTTTTTAATCTAGTTTAAACTGATATGAGAAAAATCTACCACCTATAGTTGATTTTGATATTCTATGAATTATCAATTGTCCAGAATTAATTGCATAGTGAGGAGTTGTAATACACCAGGAGCTACCTCAAATACTGGGGAGCTAAGCCATTCAGGGCTTTTTAGATAATCAATAACATTTTTAAATGTATACGATAATTAATAGGGAGCCAGTGCAATGATGAAAGAATTGGAGTAATCCGTTTGTTAAGTCATGACGTATGGAATACTGTTTCTGGATCCAAAGCTTCTTGTTTGGATTGAGAAAATGTTTATGGCCACTTTTTAGTCATATCACACATTTAAGTGCATTTTATATAAAATCATAGTGTACACATCAGTCTCTGGACTTGTATCACTTTCTGGCCATCGGATATTAGGCATGGATATAAACATAAAAAGTATTACAGCACTTTGTAAACATATATTATCACCATTTGATGAGTCTCCCCATTCACAGTTGGCAGTTCATTCCTCTGTGGTGACCCCAGATTAATAAAGGCACTAAGCTGAAAAGAAAATGAATGATTATTATTATTATTATTATTATTTATTCATTCAATTTCTTTTTGGCTCAGTCCTTTTATTAATCTGGGGTCACCACAGAGGAATGTACCACCCATTTATCCAGCATACTGTATGTTTTACGCAGCAGATGCCCTTGCAGCTGCAACCTATCACTGGGAAACATCCATTCACACTCATTTACTCACATACACAACGGACAATTTAGCTTACCCAATTCACCTGTATCACATTTTTTTAACTTGTGGGGGTAAGCGGAGCACCCAGAGGAAACCCATGCCAATACAGTGAGAACATGCAAACTCCACACAAAAACACCAACTGACCCAGCCGAGGCTCGAACCAGCAACCTTCTTGCTGTGAGGCGAACGTGCTACCCACTGCGCATATTATTATTATTATTCTGTAATAAAAATAGTAAAAATGAAAAATATTATATTATATAAACATAAATATAAAATATAATGTAAATAAAAAGTAAAATATTACCTTAACCCTACTGGTCCTACAACACTCAACCTGCTCTGAGCTGGGATCGAACCAGCATCTTTCCGCATGGGAGTCGGTTGCTCTACCAAGGAGGCTAAAGAGCATGATCTCTTGTGCCTGTTGCTAGAGCACCTTTAGAGGTCAGAGGAGTGAGGTTTACCTGCACAGCACTTCACTCGCTGGCCTCTGCTACACTTACCTCCCTAAACCTCACTCCCATCCAGGTCACAGCATAAATGTAACCCCACCGGTCCTACAACACCCAACCAGCTGTGAGCTGGGATTGAATCGGCGTCTTTCCGCATGGGAGTCGGTTGCTCTACCAAGGCTCATTACTAATGTAAAACCTGCTTTGAAATATCTTACCTTTATATAAAAAATATATATATATTTTGTACATGGTTTATGTAAATCATAAGTAATCTTTCATATTTGTAAAAACTAATTAAAACATCAGAATTCTGTACAGTTAGCCTAAGATAGACTATTTTAAGTTATTTGAACACATCTGCCATTATAAACACAAATAAATACAATCTTCTCGAGAGTACTTAATTGCTCATATAGATTGGTCACAATAATTTAACTGCAGGTTAGACTAAATTGTAATCTATTTTACATTTTTGTGATTTCCATCAAGGTCAGTGACATGCTAAATACAGTATTTATGCTCAATTGTATTCATAATTAGATCGAACATCCAAATTTGGATTATTAGTTTCCTAAATTGTGGGCTGTTATTAAATAGCCTCTATAAAATGGACATCACATGCTCAGTTTCCAGCATGCACAGTTTACGATTGGCGTGGCCCGTTTGGATAACAAGAGATGAAAATGGGCAGACCAATATTTTTCTTGGTGAAAGTGGTTATAGGTTATGCACAAAACAGCACGTAATGGTTTATGTGATTGCCCCATTGCAACTTGGTATGATAGATTAGCTGTAAAGGGAAATTATCTGAGATTACATCAGCATTTTCTGGGAATTAAAGAACATGGGACACATCTTTTTGTGCTTTTGTACATGTTTCTATTTTGTTTGTTGATTGATTGACCAGATTGATGGATTGGCTCATTTGTGTCAGCAGGATTTATTAAATGAGCTTTGATCACTGACTCTTCTTTTTTTTTTTAGTATATTTATTTTTTTTCTAGTATTGGAAGTTACCTTCATATTCGTGACCTTGGAACAACACCAGTCTTATGCTGCATTGGAATATTTTTGTAATAGCTATAAATAGATTGTATGGGTCAAAATGATCAGTTTTTATGCCAAATATCATTAGGATAAAGATTATGTTCAATGAAGATTTTGTGTATATTTATTAGTGTGTGTATATATATATATATATATATATATATATATATATATATATATATATATATATATATATATATATATATATTAAACCTTAATTTTTGGTTAATATGTACTTAAGTACCTAATTTGGACAATTTCCTTAATATTTTGGAATTTTGAACCCTCAAATTCGAGGTTTTCAAATAGATTATCTCAGCCAAACATTGTCACGTCATAAGCAATACGTCAATGGAAAGCTTATTTACTTTTCAGGCTGTGTATAAATGCTCAATTTTGGAAAACTGATAATTCTGAGTGGTTTTGTGGTCCATAGACACATTTCTGATCAGTGGTCAAGGGTAATCAGCAGTCAAATATCATTAGGATATTAAATAAAGATTATGTTTAATGAATACATTTATGTTTAATTTATGTTTAATTAATACATTTCTTAGTGTAAATATATGGAACCTTAATTTTTGGTTGGTAATAAGTCTTGCTAAGTACTTAATTTGGACATTTTTATAGGCATTTTTCTCAATATTTTGTTATTTAGAACCCTCAGCTTCGAGGTTTTCAAATAGCTGTATCTTGGCCAAATATTGTCACATCATAACAAGCCATATTTTAATGGAAAGCTTATTTATTCAGCTTTTATATTGTGTATACTGCTCAATCTCTGAAAAAAATTATCATTCTGAGTGGTTTTGTGGTCCTGAGTCACATTTCTGATCAGTGGTCAATGGTGATCTGTGGTCAAATATATCAAACCTTTATTTTCGATTGGTAATAAGTCTTGCTAAGTACTAAATTAGTAAATTTCTAAAGGAATTTTCTTAATATCAAAATTTTTTTTAACCGTCAGATACTAGTTTCATATAATTGTATCTCAGCCACATATTGTCACATTATAACAAGCTATCCATAAATGGAAAGCTTATTTATTCAGCTTTCAAGCTGCGTATAATGCTCAATTTCGGAAAACTGATCATTCTCAGTGGTTTTGGGGTCCTGAGTCACATTTCTAATCAGTGGTTAATTGTTATCAGTGGTCAAATATATCAAACCTTAATTTGTGATTATTTTGTCTTGCCATGTACAAAATTTGGACATTTTAAAGGAAATTTCTTAATATTCCATTTTTTTTATCCCTCAGATTCTAGCTATTCAAATTATTGTATCTCAGCCAAATATTGTCACATCCCAACAAGTCATACATCGATTGAAAGCTTCAGTTTTTAAGCTGTGTATAATACTCATTTTCGGAAAACTCAATCTGAGTGGGTTTTGTTGTCCAGAGTCACATTTCTGATCAGTGCTCAATGGTGATCAATGGTCAAATATATCAAACCATAATTTTTGATTGGTAATAAGTCTTGCCAACTACTAAATATGGGATTTTTCTAATGCAATTTTATCAATATTTCATTTTTTTTGAACCCTCAGATTCCAACTTTTCAAATATCTCGACCAAATATTGTTCCATCATAACAAGCCATACATCAATGGAAAGGTTATTGATTCAGTTTTCAGGATGTGTACAATGCATTTTCAGAGATCTGAGAATTATGATTGCTTTTGTGGTCCAGAGTCACATTTCTGATAAGTGGTCAATAGTGTATGTAAAAATTGCTGTGCTTACCACAAGCCAATTGCCATTTTTTTAAAGCTGAAAGTAATATAAAACATCAGCCAATAATTGAATAACATACAGCAATAAATCAATTTGCAAACATTTAGAAAATAATTACAATACACACATACATATATACACACACATATAAATATATATATTTTTAATATAATTACACATGTATACGGGCCTCTGGGTAACAAGTAGAGGAAGAGCATAAAGGCAGCACGGCATATGCTTGCAATAAAGTTTGCCAGCATATATAGCGTCGCGTACGCTCTCTCCGCCTTTGAACTTCAGCCCTGTTTGAGTTGGAGAGTAGTTTTTAATTTATTTTCCTATTCTTTTACCCTCTGTTCTCTGCCAGTCACTCCATTTTCAAGATTCATTTTCATAGCTATTTATTATCCCTCACAAAAGGAAAGAAAGAATGAAGGGAGAAAGAGTGGAAAGAGAAGAAAAGAGAGTTGAAATGGCATCAGAAAAAGACGGAGGGGAGGAGATTGTGTGTTGCTTCCCAAGTTTTATGTTCGGCAGAATTAAAGTTGACTGTTTAAATGCAGCTAGCCGCGAGCGTCTCCTCTCTAAGACTTTGTGTTAATGAATCTAGCATGCAAGTTTTGGCAGTGCACCTCTGTGTATACTGTATGAGTTTTTGGTTCTTTTTGGCTGATAAAGGGCAGAGACTTTGAGGGTTATAGCAGTCATCTCTCTTATCCATCTCAAGACCAACAAGCCTGGTTTTCAGTGGAAAAACAATTAAGAAAAAAAAGACACTCCACATTTGCTACAAGTAAATGAGCAACTAAACAAGATGAACAGCCTAGAACATAGGCTCATTCTGAAAACGTAGCCCTATATACATTTCTGGAGTCGGTGAATTATGTAGCCAGAGGTACATATGGCTGCATTTCATCTTTAAAACGAACATTGCAGGCGGTATGATGCCGTTTTACTGTTTTATGAATAGCCTTTTAGCGCTACCAGCTGACTGCTTACCTCACTATGGATGGGTTTTCTGCTGTTACCAGTTTGTCCAGTGGCTCGCATACATCGGCGGACTTGTGACGTGCAGTTGACGGTGACGGTTGAAGGTGAAGATCG
Organism: Danio aesculapii; assembly: GCF_903798145.1. Lineage (NCBI taxonomy): Eukaryota > Metazoa > Chordata > Actinopteri > Cypriniformes > Danionidae > Danio > Danio aesculapii. The sequence goes on along the minus strand of NC_079442.1, from coordinate 17,259,795 downwards.
GCTCCAGAAAGCAGGTAAGACAAAAACAAAGCCAAAAAATAAAATAAACAAGTAAATAACAGGGCGAGAATGTGGTAAAATCTGAAAATGTGGTAAAAATCAGGCTGCCGCGTAGGCAATTTCGTTTTCTAGATTGCTTTTGAAAACACTGTTGGTTGGGTTTAGGGAAGTTGGTGCATGCTAGTGAATCAGTGCGTTTGAAAACACTATTGGTTGGGTTCAGGGAAGGAGGAGGGTGAATACATCGGCCTCTGGTGGATTTTTTATGCAAGAAAAGCAGGTGCGAATGGCACTCGTAAGAGAAATTTGAGATCTCAAAAAACGTACACAGTGGCCTCTGGTGGATTCCGGAAAAAAATGACTCCAAAAAAAATGTACCTCCTGGAACATGTATTCAGAATGAGCCTGGGTTGAATATTTCAATCAATTATTTCCTTCAATTGTTTTAATAATTCTTAATAAATAAGATAATAAATTCTAAATAAAACGTTATCAATTCTTCAAATATGAAGTGCCTAGTGCTGTTTAACAGATGTTTTCCTACCCATTTTCAAACAAAATAGTTTCATTTCTTTTCTTCTTGCCATGATATTTTACTAGTTATTTTACTAGTATTCAGCATGTAACTACACTGTAAACGGTGTAACTTTCAACTGTAACTTTCACTGTAACAGTGAAAATCACTAAAGGAAATAAATTAGTTTAACTAATTTTTAAAAAAGTTACTTTGACTGATAATAAGCAGAACTCAAACCGAATGAGTTATGAATGAATTCATTATATTTTTTGTGTTAACTCTAATGCTTTAATTTAGTTTATTTATTCTAGTTTTTGTCTATCGTGTACAACAAAATAATATTTAAATGAGATTACAAAGAAGCACACTTAAAAATAAAGGTTCTTTATTGATATCAGTGCTTAAAAACTATTAACTCCATGAAAAAGTTAAAGTTAATATTTGTATCTGAGATGCCCAGGGCATAATTTGTGCCAGAACACGCCGGCACCTCATTTTATCTATCCCTCTCCTCAACCGCCCTTCTCCCCCGTCCGATGTTCACTTTCGCTTTATTCTGCGACTCCACAAACCTTTTCACTGTCGTCCGCGACACCCCCGCCCCACTCACATTCGTCCACGACACCCCTCCACCCTCCACCCTCCACCGCAACAACACCCCCATGGGCAAAATTGTTGCAAACTATTTATATGTGTTGAATTTAAATGAACTAATTCAATTTAGTAAGGTTCAACTTAATTAGTTTGTTTAAATTTAAATTTGTTGAATTTTTGTTCAGTGCAAGCCTGCATGGCATGTACCATTGTGGCAGTGCAGGAGGAGAGTCAGACAGAGGAGAGAATCAACGGCTAACACAAAGTATCCCCATATCAGTGCGATATATATGTGATATGCAATACTTATTGGCAAAACGTTTAAGCAATTAAGTGTTCAATAAAATTTTAACAAAATACTATTTTTTTATTAAGAGCAGAAAACATACAAGATATGTAAACACAAACAGTAATAGAACAGAAATGGAAATAACAGAAATGTGTGAACAGCAATGACAATCTGCATAGTATTGATACTTTGCAAACAGTATTTAGCATTTAAAGTCATATTAATACATAATATTTTACTAGTTATTTTGCAAGACACTAGTATTCAGCTTAAAGTGAGATATAGATATAAATAGGCAAGTCATTGGACAACAGTGGTTTGTTCTGCAGCCAATCAAAAAAATAAATAAAATAAAAATCTTAAAAAATGAATGAAACAGTGTGATCAGAAATACTGTTAAAATGTGCTTCCTCTGTCAAACAGCACTTTGAAAAGGAATTAAAATTTCACAGGAAAGCTTATAATTTTGTCTTCAACTGTACATCACTTCTGAAACAGATATTCTTTTGAAAAATAAACTTTAAAACAGAATTTAGCATTAAAATATCTCAAATGAGCAGCATCCGCTGCATAAAACATATGCTGGATAAGTTGGTGGTTCATTCCGCAGTGGCGACACCAGATTAATTAAGGGACTAAGCCGAAAAGAAAATAAATAAATGAATGAATCTGGCAGAAACTCTTAAAACAGACCAATAAAAATAGAGGTGAAAAAGAAACCAGACTGATGTGAAAGTGTCATCTGTTCTCAAACAGACATGTGCGTCATTAAACTTATTATCAATATTTATGACGCATCTGTATATCTCATCCAAAGTCACGTTTCCGCTGTCGTGACATCAATCGGAACTTACACACACAGTTAGTCACAGTGTTTTGTGTGTATATTGAGAGAGTTGGATGACAGATTTACCCTCTGCAGTGTCAGCAGTCTGTTAACCATTAATTATCAAGAGAACATTATAATCATCTTTGCCCTGCTTATGGAGTTCAGCGTCAACCATGAGTCTTACTCCCCATGTACTGTACCCGTCTCAAAGAATTACTAAACTGCATGCAGATCATTTTCATTATGAATGTCTAATCTGTTTTGTGTTTGATTTAGGACTCGGTTTTCCCCCGGAAACTTGATGTGGATCATTCAAGTTCCAGTGTCTGCTTTGCTCACAGCCTGTCAAGCATTAATTATGATAGTTAAGCTGTTGATTATCTGTTTAAAGTTATCATTATCAGATATTCAGGATTTGATTTATATTTTCCACCCAGAGAAATGTTTCAGAGGTTGCTCTTTCATAACTTGGGACTTAATTGAGCCCTCAGTTATGTTTTAAATGGCTTTTCCCAGATGTTTCTACTTGAGGGATGTAAAAATAGACCCAAATGAAATAATTGTTGACATGCATATAGAGAATAGTGCTATAAAATTAATATGGAGAGCTCAGAATTGGGTCTGTGCAGAATTGGTTGAGTTTTAAGCGTATATTGAGATTTGTTAAATGCAGTCTTGAGTTTGTTATTTAGAAATGATAGGATATGTACTACAATAATAAATTCAATAGAGTGTTTTCTAGATGCATCATCAATCAGCTATTGGAGGCACAGAATGTGAACAATGCCACTGAATAAAACAAAACTCATATGTTTCTGCTAAGAATTATACTTGTCATGTTAAAAAAATGTCAGAGAATGTCAACCCAGTCTCATTCTGATTATGTACCTCTACATACATTTCTGGAGAGTGCCAAATACATCCCAGGAGCTATTTTTTATGCAGTTTTTGTTTTTGCAAATCCACCAGAGGCTGCCGAGTATGTTTTTTTCAGATCTCAAATTTCTTGCGAGTTCCATTCGTGCCTGCTGTTCTTGTGTAAATCCACCAGAGGCCACTTTTGACAGACTGACCGATCGACTGACCCACTATCCTCCTTCCCTAAACCCAACCAATATATTTTCAAAAGCACCAATTGACCCACCCATTCACTTCCCTAAACCCAACCGACAGTTTTATAAAAGCAATCCAGAAAAAGAAAAGCCCTCACCTGATTTTTACCACATTTTCAGATTTTACCACATTCTCACACTGTTATTTGTTATTTATTTGTGTCCTTTACTTTTTGGCTTCTGTTTTTGTCTTACCTGCTTTCTGGAACTGTTCTTCACTGGACTCAAACCTCGTCATTGTGGTCAACTCCTGTCTGTTTCTCAAGTCTGCCAACATACATGGCGAGCTAACTGGACAAACTGATACCAGCAGGACCTTCGTCCATACGAAGGAAAGCGGTTAGCTGGTAAGTGCAGAAAGAAACAGCACCATACCGCTCCATATTGTTCGTTTTAAAGACAAAATGCAACCATACATACTTCTGGCTACATAATTCATGATCTTCAGAATTGTATATAGGGCTACATTTCAGAATGAGCCTATGTTGGAGAATGTGTTGTTGTGTTTGGGTAACCTGAACCAGGACTTTCAGGACTTTTCTTATCATTTACGGTCAAAGTAAATGAAATATTAGAGTAATATCTTATTTAATAATGCCATAGTTATGTTTTAAACCGTATTAATTCAGTTTGTCAAAATATTCAGGAACTTCAGGAACAGGGTTGGGAAACACTGATTTAGACAGCACAAGTAAGACAATGTATTCAGTAATGCAGGTTTGACAAAGAACCTGAAACACTGGCCAATTTAGTGATGGAGTTTTCATGGCAAATTTGTGCAGCCTGGTGGCCAATCTTCATTGGTCTTCATTCCACACGTAAGAATGTTTACGTAGCAGAGTAACAGCACAGTTTTGCTTAAAATATTGCAATGCACACAACACTATGAGTGACATATCAGAGTTCAAAAGAGGACAAATTGTTGGTGCGACCATCTGTGACCAAGACAGTAAGTCTTTGTGTCAAGAGTCACGGTATCCGGTGTAATGTCAGCATACAACCAAGAAGGACGAACCACATCCAACAAGAGTAATTGTGGACTCAAGAGGAACCTGACTGAAAGGGATGTTCAGGTGCTAACTCTGATTGTACTGTATATAAAAAACAAAACATAAAAGCACAGCTGTCCAACTCACTGCAGAATTGAATGTGCACCTCAACTCTGGTGCCAATGCCATAGGTCGATTTCAATGGTGTCAGCACCAAAAATCTTGGGCTCTGGACAATTTGAAACTTGTATTGTTCTCTGATGAGTCCAACTTCACTGTCTTTCCCACATCCAGGCAAGTTACGGTGTGGAGAAGCCCCAAAGAAGTGTACTGATATTGTGGTCTAAAACCAGGCGTTTATGCTTCGTTGTGCAACCTCTGTACTTTAACCATCCAATTCCTGCTGTTGTTTACATCTGAGTATCGGCAGTATGACAGCTAATACATGTAACTGACCAAATCTTGACATAAGTGTAAACCCTCTTCACAAGTAAACAAACATCTTTTTCCCCAAGTTATGGAAGGACTCATTCTCTTAAGGAAAAAAAAAATTCAAAGATCTTTAAATCTTATAGTAAGAGTACAAGTGGAAGTGCTGTTTTTCAGATTCTTCAGCCTGCAAGTCCTCAAATGACTGACTTTTACTATACCATTTACCCAATGACAGTGTAAAACAATAGTGATTTACTGGAGATCTCATGTCATTACCTCTAATCACCTCAGTCCTTGTATTCCCATTCGGATGTTTGACAGTAGAGTTTCAGGGCCTAAGATAACACATTCACACTGTGTTTCGGTATATTTGAAAGACACACATGCTGGCTGGATGTTTGTGAGGCCCTCCTTAAAGGTGGCCTCTGCTGTTCTCTAAATGTAGGATCAACTCTGTGTGCGCTGGAGATGTTTTCTCTTGAAGCCCGAGACCGTCTGCTTTTCTCCTTTAGGCATGCTCTACTCTGTCATCTGGATCCAGAGCAGGCATTTTTGTGGATGGTGGCATGAGATCCGCTGGTTTTACCCAAAGCGCTCCAAACCCTGAGTGGTAGCATTTATCTTGTGAGGTGGTCCGGCTCTGGTGCGCTCCAGAGTTTTGTGGCCTTCTTAACCGTGATGGAGGTGTTTTATTGAAGCCTTCGTGGATGTGCATGAAAATGAAAAGCAGGTCAATAGTTTATAGTTTTTGTTCTGTGCTTCTCTGTGAAATGTGTTTTGCATTTTTATATGTTTAACCATTTGGCAGACACTTTTAACACTTGAACTACCAGAATTCTATAACTGCTAGTATGACCATAGCAGTCCTTCAAGTAAAACACAACTAAATTAAATTGTCACATTATATTCAATTCAAAGCTTCTACTGGGATTTTGAATTAAGGTTTGAATGTCTATCATCATATTTAATGAAGTCATGACCTTAAAAATACAACCTTTTTTTGTAATACAGCTTATAAATGTGTACACTACAAATGAATGAATATGGAAGTTTACTATAGAATTAAACATTTAATTTATGCTGTATTTTTAACAGTAAATTCCTGGCAACCACAGCTGCTGTTTCCTTATTGTAAATTGTATGGGTTTCTTTTACAACCTCAATTCAAAAAAAGTTGTGAGAGTATGGTAAACGCAAATAAAAAAAGAAACTAAGGATTTCAAAATTTACTTTTTATTTTATTTTATTTATTTATTTATTTTTTATTTATTTATTTTTTTTTTTTACTTTTTTTTTTACTTATTTTTTTTTTACTTTTTATTTTATTAATTTAATTTTTTTTGTTCTTGCAGCACATTTAAAAAAATGTGGAACAGTGAAGCATTTACCATTTTGTAATGTTGCCATTCTTTTTCACAACACTTCAAAGATGTTTCGGGACCAAAGACACCAAGTGATGAAGTGTTAAGGTGTAAGTTTGTCCTATTCTTCTGGCCTAAGGTGGGCAACAATTCGGGGTCTTTGTTGTAACATTCTGTGCCTCAAAATGCACGACATATTCTCTATTGGTGACAAGTCGGGACTGCAGGCAGGCCATTCAAGTACCTGTATATACTTCCTCTGCAGCCAGGACTTTGTAATGTGTGCAGAATGTGGTTAAAGATGTCTTTTTGAAGATATTGCATATTATCCGCATATACAGCATATTGTGCTGCAAAATCTCTATGTACTTTTTTGCATTAATGGCGATATCACAGAAGTGCAAGTTACCTTTACTGGTACTAACACAACCCCATACCATTGACAGACCCTGGCTTTTAGACTTGTTGCTGGTAAGAGTCTGGATGATCCTTTTCTTCTTTGGTCTGGAGCACATGGCGCCCAGTTCTCCTAAAAAATACGTGAAACACTGACTCATCTGATCACAAAACACATTTCCATTGTCTGATGGTCCATCCCAGATGCCTCTGAGACCAGAGAAGTTTACAGCGCTTCTGGACACTGTTAACATAGGGCTTCCTTTTGGAGCAGTACAGTTTTAACTGGCATTTATAATGTAACTATGTATTGCGGTACTTTACAAAAGTTTGCCATAGTAGTCCTGAGCCCATGTGATGATATCGCTTCTAGATAAATGATGATTCTTTATGCACTGTCACCTGAGGGATCAAAGATCACAGTTGTTCTGCTTATGCTTGCACCCTTGTCCCCCTTATGCACTGAAATTCCAACAGATTCCTTAAATCTCTTAATTATGTTATGCACTGTAAAAGGTGAAATATCCAAATGTTTTTTTAAACATTTCAATAATTTTCTCACGTATTTGTTTGTCAAACTGGCAATCCTCAGCCCATCTTTGCTCCTAAAGGACTAGACCTTTCTTAGATGCTGCTTTTGTACCAAATCATCATTACAATCACCTGTTGACAATTACCTGTTTCAAATCACATCATTATTTAACCAGTTTACCTGATTACTAGCCCTAAATTGCTCCTGTCCCAACTTTTTTGGAACGTTGCAGGTCTGAATGACAGGAGAGGATATATATTTAAAAATGAAATGAAGTTGACCAAACAATACATGAAATATTTTGTGTTTTTATTGTTACTTTAGTTTCAGCCTCCGCTTCGACCTTAGCTATATAGCCATTATACCCTACATCCTTACTCACAGGACTGCATGGCCTTTCAACTGAATAATGAGATTCACTCATCTGGAGCATCACTAGTGATCTTAAAAAAAATTCCATTTCAACCAAATGTTTATAAACAATTTTCTTCACTGTTCTCTTCAAAAACTGGCGGCTTACTGAAATTTGGAAATATTCAGCAATTTCAAGGACAGCAAGGACAAGTCAAACAGCCAATCAGGAGCAGCAGTGGTAATGGACTGGGTGACAGACAGAAACACATGATGAGACACGAAAATAAACAAAAATAACCAAATAAGTGCTGTCATGTAACAGCAGTGAAATACAAGTCAAAGGAAATCACTACTTTCTTTTTTAATTTTAATATTTTTCATACTGTCCCAACTTTTTCTGATTTGGGGTTGTACAAGTACAATTAAAAATACTTAAAATTGATCAATTATGCACAATGAATTTATACATGGGGCGACGCAGTGGCGCAGTAGGTAGTGCTGTCGCCTCACAGCAAGAAGGTCGCTGGTTCGAGCCTTGGCTGGGTCAGTTGCATTTCTGTGTGGAGTTTGCATGTTCTCCCTGTGTTCGCGTGGGTTTCCTCAGGGTGCTCTGGTTTCCCCCACAGTCCAAAGACATGCGCTATAGGTGAATTGGGTAGGCTAAATTGTCCGTAGTGTATAAGTGTGTTTGGATATTTCCCAGAGATGGGTTGCAGCTGGAAGGGCATCCGCTGCGTAAAACATGTCGGATGTGCGACCCCAGATTAATAAAGGGACTAAGCCGAAAAGAAAATGAATGAATTTATACGTAAATGGCCAGAAAGTGGACAGACATCTATCAGAATGTATACATGTGAGTGTGTGTTGACTTAGGTTCATTTCACTAGGCGGATTAGATGAAATTACTAGCACACAAGCTCAGACATGGTGAAACGTGTTAGAGAACAATAACTCCAAAATAGGAAAGTGACTCCAGAAATGAAAATACAAGTGAAATTCTTTCCAGTCTCAGATGAGGCTGTTTGTTATATGAAATGGTAAAGAAATAGATCTATGCGGTGTGTTTCAGAGTTTGCTGACGGATATATCCGCAGCCACTGAGATCCTCCTTGCCGGGTCTTTCTGGATGAGCAACAACCCTGATTTACACAACACTAAATCACCACTTGATAACTGATGAATATCTCAAGTGAGCGAGAGAAAGATATGCTCTGAATTGGAAAAGCAGAGACCGGTGTGTTTTCTGCTCCTTTATCTGATTGGAAACACTACTGACAATCTTTAAAATAACCTCAGGCTGAGGTGTGGGTATCTCAAGTTTTATTTATAGGGGAAGCACAAAGTTACATGTCTTTGACTACGTGCATGTCAAGGCCATGATGATTTACTGATATGACTACTGTAGACTGCAAATGCATAATATTACAATGCATATCACGGTTCATTGCAAGTATCTGCACTCCTCTTCATGCTCCTGATCAAATCAAACTAGAAAAGTGCTTCAACCCAGTACTCAATCTCATCCACCATGACCAACCAGTTTCTTTTCGGTGTATTATGTTTTAAACAAATCACATACTGTCTGAGGCAGACCATAATTCAAAGTAAGCCAACATTTCCTCTGGCCACCGTCTGTTCATCTATATGTACAGAAAGAGTTGTGAGCGCTCATAAATCCTCACTCCGCAGTCAATAAGTCAAACTTTGGAAAAATGGACATTGAGCCGACTAAGTCCAAATAAAGCAATCTGAAATGAAACTAATCTTTTCAATCCCTCAAAGAAAAACAGTGCACAGGCTGTATGTTAGTGTACACTATGTGTTTGGTGGATGGGTCGAGACTGGGCCGTTCGCCTAAGAAAATGTCTTGTCAGAGAAGATTGAACTGTGGAGCGGTGGAGCGTTAGTTTAAGGTTGGGGTGTCGACATGAGGCCAAGTACTACGCGGGACAGACGTTAGGCAGAGACATATGTCATGCTTCTATATGTAAAGGGTGGGTTACCACAAATCTCTAGATGCTTAGATTTCAGCAATGTACTGTATAATACAGTGGTAAATATAGCTTTAACGAAACTGTTACCTGAGATCATTCATTCATTAGTTCATTCATTTTCCTTCGGCTTTGTCCCTATTTTAGATGTCACCACAGTGGAATGAACCGCCAAATATTCCAGCATATGTTTTACACAGCGGATGACCTTTCAGCTGCAACCCAGTATTGGGAAACACCATATCATTTAGTTTACCCAATTCACTTATAGCGCATGTCTTTGAATGGTGGGGGATACCCGGAGCACCCTACGTGAACACAGGGAAGAACATGCAAACTCTGCACAGAAATGCCAACTGGCTCAGCTGGGATACATACCAGCGACCTTCTTGCTGTGAGGCGACAGTGCTAACCATTGATCCACCGTGCCACCCTTACCTGAGATCATTTTATTTTTTTATTATTTCAATCTTTTTTTATTGGTCTTTTGTATGACAATACAGATTAAATATTGAGTGGTAAACAGTAATGTATTGTCCGCTCATTCTTAACTCAACAAAACAACAATAAATAAATACATAAATACCAAATCAAGAAAATTAAATGCATAAGAACATGACATCAGAATAACTGGATACAGATGGGGAAAAAATAATTATAACAGTAAAAAATGTCCTATATCCACTTGTCATGTTTGGGGGGGACGTGTGTTTCCACTTTTAAAGTATGGTATGTCTGGCTAAAATTGTGGTAAAGGCAACAACCTTGTTGTCACGGACTGTCAGATCCGGTCAAAGGGATACACCAAAAAGAGCTAGCAAAGGATCAGGTTGTATATTGATTTTAAGGGCTTTATTGAATGTATTAAAAACACCTGACCAAAAGGTGGCCAGCTGTGGACATGTCCAAAACATATGCAGATGGTCAGCAGGTAAATATTTGCAACGTTTACAAGCAGAGCTCCTATCTGGAAACAAATTAGCCAACTGAGCATTGGTTAAGTGAGCTCTAAATAATATTTTACATTGCAGCAAACCATGTCTATCACATAATGAAGAGGAATGCACCTGGGCTAAAATGTTATCCCACAGATCCTGTCATAGTAATTCCTAGATCTCACTCCCTTTAATCTTTAAATGCATCAGTAGGATCCGCATTAATTTAATTTTCATTTTTTAAATTTGGTATATTCCTTGAGGTTGCATTACTCTACTGTGTATTCTTACTGTTACTTTTAATTTGTGAAATTTGAAATGTATGAAATGTGAACTGTTTTAAGTGTTGGGTGTTTGGCTGTGTTCTTACAGTATTTGCAGTTCAATGAAAAATAAATTGAAAAATTTATATTTTACTTTTTATTGTCCACAAGTGGAAATTTATATTTGGCTTCACCACACAACCGCATCAGCATTTACATCACAAATATCACAAAAAATAGGCAACACAAATACATTCAGTGTCATCACATAAATCACATTAAAAACTCGGTAACACTTTATTTTGATGGTCCATTTGAGTATTAGTAGACTGTCTGCTTAATATCCATTGATACTGCTCCTTCAACAGACATTTAACTGACTATAAGAAACTTTGCAAGTACATGTCAATTTACACAAACCCTAACCCCAAGCTAACAGTCTACTTATAATCTAATGAGAATTAGTTGGCATGTAGATACAATGTATTTTAAATTCAACAAACAGACCATCAAAATAAAGTGTGACCAAAAACTCCATTAACCATATTCATACATAAAAACCAGCATTTCCAGCAAATGTCAATCCACTATCAATAAAAGTTCCTAAATATTTTCCTAAATTATTTTTAAAAATTCCAAAACATTTTCCTAAATTCCTCTATTTCCAGCCTGATCTCACGAGAAAACGTAAGTATTTTACGTTTTGACAGTTTAGTGTCTAATTCAGTCATACAAAATTGTACGATTTTAAAAAGGAGGCGTGGCACCTAACCCCACCCCTAAACCCAACCGTCATTGGCGGATGAGCAAATCGTACTAAATTGTACGAATTGTACGAATTCGTACAAATTAGCCACTAAATCAAAAAGTTAGGAATTGCCGTGAGATTGTGTTGCTATTTCATGTCCCTGAAGGATCAGATGTTTCAACCCTTGAGTAAGAACTAGTTTATTTCTGCTAATTATCATCTTCATGGTTTTAATAAAATGTATCTCCAGTGAACTCCTTTTACACCAATTTTTAAGCAATTTCACATAACTATAGTTTACCTCCCTCTGTTCCTGTTATATTATATAAGGCCATCCAATATATATGTGACTTTTTCTTCAGTATAACATTAAAGATGTTTTTTTAGCTGAAGCTATGGTCTTTGGTGATTCATATAATGTAGATTAACAAAACAAACATATTACCTGCAAAGCATTGAGGTGTTATGAAGCAAAAGGCATTCTCTGTGCAAGTAACTGAACATTATTTACAGAATTATTGAGCCTGAGCTTAATAATACCTGTTTTTTTTTACAACTCAGTACTCAATTTTTGGTTTATTTGTTAACTTTGTTAACTGTTTATCAAAAGTACTTTCCATTTTAGTAGCTGGTTGAATTTCCTGCATGTTTCCTTCAGCTTTTATCAGCCCTTTTGCTGAGGTTATAAGAGATCGTTGTTTTTGACATTTTGAAGAATGTGTTTTGGAAAACTGACTGAAACGATCCTGCCAGCTATTGTTGACTTCCACTTAATCTTTGCCATAATGGACATGTAGGTGTTCAGCAAGTCAGCACAGGTATGCGGTGTGTGTGTGTTTGTGTTTGAGGGTGTGCATTCACATTTGGGTGTGAGTGTGTGTGTGTTGGCAGTGCAGTCTACGTTAATGGTTTTATAGAGGGAAACACACAAATGATGGGTGGGGAAGGTGCTGCACAGAACAGGTTTATTAATGACTAATGACTTTAATGCGCGTCTTTGCTCTGTCGCTATACTTTATCTTTACCAGACATTCTTTCTCAGATGTGTCACGCTCACAATGGAGATTGATAACTCACTCTGTGACTCATTCAATTTCATGTCCGGTTACAAGAAAACATATACAAAAAAAATATGACTACGTTTTCAAGGCATATACAGTTGAAGTCAGAATTATTAGCCCTTTTGTTTAATTTTAATTCTTTTATATTTTTTCTCTCATTTCTGATTAATGAAGATGTGCTTTTTTTAAACACATTTCTAAACATAAACATAATAGTTTTAATATCTAATTTCTAATAACATTTCTTTTATCTTTGCTATGATGATAGTAAATAATATTGTACTAGATATTTTTCAAGATAGTATTCAGCTTAAAGTGCAATTTAAAGAATTAACTAGGTTAATTGGGTTAACTAGGCAAGTTAGGGTAATTACGCAAGTCATTGTATAATGATAGTTTGTTCTGTAGACCTTTGAAAAAATGATTGCTTAACCCTTATGCACTGTTCTAATTTACTACCCTTTTGTTTTGTTCAGGATTAAAACATCCACTGAATTCACTAAAAATGCATCAGGTAAATATGTTTTCCAATTTTTTTGTCTGTTAATCAACCTTATTCCTGATCAAAACTACTAAATTGTTAAAAAAATTACAGGATTTTAACTATTTAATTGCCAAATGTATAAATGACTTCACTGATTTGGTGAAACAACACACAAAATGACGTATTATCAATATAAAAAGTAATTGTGGATTGGACTTTTTCAAACCTTTTATCACAGTCTTGTGATACAATTAGTAACAACATTGGTTTTGATGCATTGTTTTTTGCAGCATAAGATTTTCATTTCTTCTTCCTAATTTTTTGTTGGTGGCTGTTTTTGCCCCATTGACTTCCATTTTAACCACATTTTTTGATTGCAAAACCATGACACCATATAATCATGCATTTTTGATTGTTAGTGGTTTTCCTTGTTAGGAAGAGGTCAAATTTGTACTTTTACTGTTGATCATCAGTTGGCGCCATTAACCCTTCAGATAGGCCTGTGCAAATAAATCTTAGTTTTTGTATTTTATATGGAGTAAAACAGCAAATTAAAGTGTGTGTATGTGTATCTGTAAGTGTGTGAGAGCGTTAGAGTGACCTTTGCGCACTTACCTTGATGTGTCTGAGAAAATCAAAATATGCATCTCAGCTCTCAGAACTACATGGAGTAAACAAAAACAAAGACTGTGTATTTATGCACTGGCTGCCTTTTGTTTGCCTTTTGATGTTGAGGTATTTTTATGGACTCAGATGTCTGAATACGAATGCAAGCCACACTTTTCAGATTAAATAAAACATGCTTCTTATTTGTAATGTCACAAAATGTGGAAAGGTTCAGAATATATATATACAGGGCAGTCCTATTCATTTGGAATATTGTGGATATTTCCAATAGTGGCATATTATCATACCCTAAATTAACATGATATTGGTATTTCATGCTTCCAATTAAAATGCTAAATTTATTTAGTACATAATAGATTTCAAGATAGAAATACAGTTTTAAAAGTACAATTATGTTAATTTCAACCTTCAGACGGCAAATATATATTTCAACATGAAGTTCAGATTCAAAGATAGCAACAGAATAGGCATGGAGGTCAAACCATTATTTAGACCATTATTAGGTTTAGAAATATTACACTCTAAATTAGCATCTAGTAACAGAAATATATCTTGAAATTTTGTGCAAATTATGTACATATGTATGTAAATATATTTTAGCAAATATATTTTTGCTCTTTTAAAAAAATATATTTAAAAATGTATTTGAAAATATGTTTTTACTGTATGGATTATTAATAATATTTTAAGTGAACATTTAATCACAGACATATGGAAGTCTGCTATTTGACATTGAAATGTCACACTGCCTATAACACTGAACAAGCTCACACAGGCCATCATGATTTTCCAAATCCGCTTGGCAGGCTAATCCTGTTCAGAATGCACAAGGAGACTTTCGACAATCCAATCTCCTGTTTATCAGGGTCTGTGGACTGATCTGATAATCTGATGAATGTATGGCACAAACACGAGTCAGTGTGACTCATTTTATGGCTTTGAAATGAATTCTGAACCCTCAGACAATACCTACTTGCTAAAATATGCAGCCAGCTACTGTATAAATTCTCTTATACAATACAATAATCCCCAAATGTAAATTACATACAGTCTTTCAGGACGACGGTGCTACCTTAAGATAATTATGAACCCAACACTGCACATAAGAGCTATTTTTTACACAAATACATAGCTAGCTTACTGGTAATCCAATTATGCATATATTATAAGTAGTTGACCATACACATAACTTACTGCAGACTATATAAAGTGCTTTATGTAATACTGTACAACAAAAGTGTGTTTAAGGATAGAAAGCAAGGAGTGCAACATGATTTCTAATGCAGCCACAAGTAAACATTTGTTTTATCTTATTGACTCCATAACATGGAGTTTACATGAAAGTGTCTGGTGCCTATGGAGAGAAGGCAGTTTCTTGCATCAAAATAAAATCTTGACCCAGTTATACAGTGCAAGTACACTACCTGACAATAGTCTTGTTGCCTATCCAAGTTTTAGGAACAACAAATAATAACTTGATTTTTAGTTTATTATTTGGTATCAGAAGTGGCTTTTTGGAAAGGCAAAGGCCTCAAGATTACTCTTATTTCACCAAAATGAAATATGATCATGCCTTTATTTTTATATATTTATTTAGGACAATATGGTCTGACTTTGCTTAGATAAAAGTCTTGTCACTTAACAGAAATAATGTACAGTAAAGAATATAAAGTCATGGTGCAGTGGAAAAATAATTAATATTGTGTATGACTCCCATGAGCTTGGACGACTGCATCTATACATCTCTGCAACGACTCAAATAACTTATTAATAAAGTCATCTAGAAATGGCAAAGAAAGTGTTCTTGCAGGACTTCCAGAGTTTATCATGACTCTTTGGATTCATCTTCAATGCTTCCTCCTTTACCTTACTCCAGACATGCTCAATAATGTTCATATCTGCTGACTGGGCTGGCCAATCCTGGAGCACCTTGACCTTCTTTGTTTTCAGGAACTTTGATGTGGAGGCCAAGTCATTATTTGCTGCTCTTACAGCTGGGATCGACGACAAGACTTTCATCAGGTAGTGTACACTATTAAATGTAAATGATAAATAATTAAACAAATATCTATAAAAATAATAATCTTTGTTACTGTTAACTTACAGTATGTGAATACAGAGTATTTATTTTCAGAGAGAATTATCAACGCAAGCGGTAAAAGGAAACATACAAGCAAGCAAACAAAAACTTAGGAGCCCATGAGGAACTAATAAACAAACAAGTCACAGTTAACAAATGTATTTGTATTTATTTATTTAGTTGGTTATTTTGTCTGTTGTTTGCTAGTTTAGTTATCCATGTGTGTATTTATTTGTATATTTTTCAGTTGGTTGGTTATTTTGTATTATTTGACTGATTGATCAATGAAATAACAAATTGGTTGCTTGCTTGATTATTGGTCACTTATGTTTTTGTTTTGTTGTTTTTGTTCCTAGCAAGCATTTTTTTTTGTTCTTAAAAGATGTCTAAAAGACATTTAATAGACATCTAAACATAGTCGTTTTGGCTAAAACAATGCTAAATTTGGGCTGTCAGCGAAAATCTAATAGACATCTAGGAATAAGCCAAAACTAGACTAGTCATCAAATAAACAGAAATGAATGACTACACATATAATGTCTGTCTATTTGACGACTAGTAGTTTTGGGCTTATTCTTAGATGTCTATTAGATTTTCACTGACAGCCCAAGTTTAGCCG
This sequence comes from Danio aesculapii, assembly GCF_903798145.1. NCBI lineage: Eukaryota > Metazoa > Chordata > Actinopteri > Cypriniformes > Danionidae > Danio > Danio aesculapii. Next base: position 17,243,582 of record NC_079442.1, on the reverse strand, counting down.
TGTTTTAGCCAAGCTGTCTAAGTTTGGATGTCTAGAAGACGTCTATTAAACACAAACTTGTTTGCTGGGTTGCTTGTTTTTGCTTGATTCTTTATTTATTGCTTTATTTCCTACATATTTTTTATTTATTTTTGAGCAGGTTATTTATAGAATAAAGTTTGGGTGTGTATAAATCTGTCTGTCTGTTTGTCTGTATATCTTTTGTATACAGTATATGTGTTTCAGAACTTCTTTTTATTGAACATCTTCATGGTGGTCCTTCCCGTGATTTAATAATCCACAAATCTGCAAACTTGAGACCACCACAGTAAACATTAGTCTCATAGTTGCTCTGACGCAGACACACATTCATGCTGAGGTCTCAGTTTCGCAAATAACATGAATAGCACTCTATTCATAACACTAATGATGAAGCTGCAGACATTGACAAGACCAAAATACAACAGCTCTTCTCATCTCTTCTCCTCTGTCACCAAAAGTCTGGAATATCAAACTGAAGATCATGTGATTCAAAAGAACCAACCTGCAGGAACTCAAAACAGGCCTAAATCATCTATCAACACTATCTGAACTTACTGGAAGTTTTTTTTCATACATCAAGTTGGTGAAGAGTTGCTTCTTTGAAGTGCTGGAGGGGGCGATGAACTTTCGGGGCAGCACTGAAAGAGGGCAGAAAAGGTTTTCGGATGATGGTTCTTTGATGTGGTGTACTAAAGATAGCCTGTTTAATGTGACCTGTCCAAACTTTGCGATGAACTTTTCCTGACATGTCAAAAAAGAGCAGAGGGGAACCTCACAGAAGAGCCTGCAGACAAACCACACACAACTGGACAAACTCGCTCTAGTCTGAGCAGACCTGACTCTCCTTTGAGGATCAGATGCCTACTGATAGGGCGACTGCTTACAAATTGTAGGTCATTAGCGACAACTCTTACTTTGTTCACAGAGGAAAGCCTTCACTGAGTTTGTGGATGACTTTTATAGTTTTTGTCATTCACTTTGGTCCATTTCTCAGATCAGAATTTAAATTCTCAAAACTCCCTGTTCAATCTTCACATCATTGTGTCAGTTGTTCACACACAAAAAGCTGTTTCTTATACTGTAAAACCCAAAAAGTTAAGGTAACTCAAACCGTTTGAGGAAACCGATTGCAACAAACCATTTAAGTTCAAAAACTAATCCTAATGAGTACTGTGAACTTAATCCATTTGAGTAAACTAAGCAATTTTAGCACAGTAAAACCCAATAAATGAAGAGAACTCAAACCAGCTGAGTACTGTAAAACCCAATATGTTAAGGAAACTCAAACCGTTTGAAGAAACCGATTGCTACAAACAATTTGAGTTAAAAACGAATCTATATGAGTACTGGTAACTTACTCTATTTAAGTTGAAGTAATGAGGTATTCAATTTACTCATTACCTTCAACACTGAGTTCAAAACTCTTTTCAAATGAGTAGAATTACCTTTCAGTCAATTTTGAGTTGGCTACACTCATTTCATTTGATAAAGTTGACTGTTGGGCTTTACAGTGTACTTCTCGGAACAAGTTGCAAATGCTTTTGTACATCCATGCAAATGATTATGGCCATTCTCTGCTCTTTCCTACATGATCAATTGCTTATGTCATGTTGATCAAAATGTATTGTTTTGGTCTTTGTCTGAATAGTCTCACCACCCCCAACATTTAATCGTTTGTTCATGGCATAAGTCTTAACATGAAAAATGGCTGAACAAGTTGTCATAATATTTAATCGTTATGCATTTTTCTGTTTATTTTCTTTAGACTTTTTTTTCTAAATTGGTATACAATTGGTAAATTTCTCCCAGATGAATCTGGACTTTTTCTTATGAAGGTGCATCTCAAAGAGATTGTCCTACTGTATGTTCACATTTCTACTTTTGTTTTGCTTTTTCTTTGTGCTATGCAGTGCTGTTTTTTCCTTTCTGTATCACAGTGACATGATCTGTCAACAAATTACAGTACAAAGCCATAAAATTAGCCATAGTTTAAATCAGAACACCCCTCCAGAGTACACTGTTATATTGACAACATGACTAAGTAATTTGACTGTCTTATCCGTACACTATGACAGCAGGACTTGTCATTCTGATGGCACTTACACATTCATTGACACAGAAATTTAGTTTTGAGAGATGAACCAAGGGTTTTAAGCAAGAGACTGGCTTTTGCAGGTAATCCATGGTGTTTTGCTATTTGTACGCGTTGTTTTGAGAAATGCACTTACTGTTTTTCAGAGATGCAAAGAGAAATAAAATATTCTACTCAAGTAAAAGTACTGTTACTTTCAAAAAATGTTACTTAAGTAAAAGTCTATTAATCTACTTAAGTAAAAGTAAAAATTAGCTTATTAAAAATGTACTCATGTGTAACTATTTCTCAAAAGGGACAAGAGGATATAAATCTCCAATTACTTGTTTTTATTTGTATAAGCAACTTTAAAAATTAAAGACCAATAACAAAAATATATATAATTATTTAAAATATTTGACATTATCCTATTTAACAATTTAAACAAATTCACAATTTCTAACGCAACATCTGCTATGTTTGCTAAATTGTGCATAGACAATTTAATATCTAATCCTGGTGCTAACGAATTTTAGCACTGTTACGAATACAGTTGGGCAAGTTACTTTCAAAATATAATACATTATATATTACTAGTTACTTTTTTTTTTGTAATTAGTTACTTTACAATATAAATGTCTCAGAAATGCATTACACTACTTTTGTATTACTTTTAGTTTACTTTAACCAAAATAACCACAAAAGTATGACACATTTTTTTAATTTTCTAAATTTTTTATGACGAGGTTTATAGTCTAACAAGTGCGAGCATTACATGAACAAATTAAACAACAGATTCTGAACTTTTACATGTTATTTATTTACTTTCTACATCATAAAGTTCCGAATTATGCCTATAAGGGCACAGGAATGGCTAACATGAATAATGAGCTACAATTGAAGTCAGAATTATTAGCCCACCTTTGAATTTTTTTTTTTCTTTTTTAAATATTTCCCAAATGATGTTTAACAGAGCAAGTAAATTTTCACAGTATGTCTGATAATATTTTTTCCTCCTGGAGAAAGTCTTATTTCTTTTATTTCGGCTAGAATGAAAGCAGTTTAAAAAACATTTTTAAATCCATTTTAATGTCAAAATTATTAGCCCCTTTAAGCTAAGTTTTTTCGATAATCTACAAAACAAACCATCGTTATACAATAACTTGCCTAATTACCCTAACCTGCCTAGTTAACCTAATTAACCTAGTTTAGCCTTTAAATGTCACTTTAAGCTGTATAGAAGTGTCTTGAAAAATATCTAGTAAAATATTATATAATGTCATCATGGCAAAGATAAAATAAATCAGTTATTAGAAATGAGTTATTAAAACTATTATGTTTAGAAATGTGTTGAAAAAATCCTCTCTCCGTTAAACAGAAACTGGGGAAAAAAATAAACAGGGGGCTAATAATTCAGGGGGGCTAATAATTCTGACTTCAACTGCATATACAGTAGCTTACCTTGTCATTGCTGGGGTTGACAGGCATTTTGCTGATAAACTTTCTAAAATCCGGCGATATGATTTAAAATGTAGCGAAGTACAATACTTTAGGCAAATCATACTTAAGTAAAAATAAAATTACAGATTTTAAACATTACTCTAAAAAGTACAAATTCACAAAAAACTATTCTCAAGTACAGTAACATGAGTAAATGTAATTTGTTACTTCCCACCTCTGCTGTTTTGCCAATTTCAATTCAGATCTGAGAAATGTGCCAAAGCGACTGAGAAAAACTGTAATATATATCATTTATATTTATTTTCTTTGAAAATACATTAATTGAATAAACAATAGCACACTAAGCATACTCCATTAAAATAAAATAAATAAAAAATATTATGTTTATTTACAACTTATTGTTGACTTATTTTCAGAATTATTAAACCCCTTTGATTTTTTTTCTTTCTTTTTTTTATATTTCCCAAATGATGTTTAACAGAGCAAGGAAATTTTCACAGTATGTCTGATAATATTATTTCTTCTGAAAAAGTCTTATTTCTTTTATTTCAGCTAGAATAAAAGCAGTTTTAATTTTTTTTAAACCATTTTTTTAAAAGGTCAAAATTATTAGCCCCTTTAAGCTATATATTTTTTCGATTGTCTACAGAACAAGGCATCATTATACAATAACTTGCCTTATTACCCTAGCCTGCCTAGTTAAACTAATTAACCTAGTTAAGCCTTTAAATGTCACTTTAAGCTATATAGAAGTGTCTTGAAATATATTGGGGAAAGAAATTGTCGAGAAAAAAAAAATAAACAGGGGGGCTAATAATTCAGGGGGGTTAATAATTCTGACTTCAACTGTAGATAGCTAGATAGATAGATAGATAGATAGATAGATAGATAGATAGATAGATAGATAGATAGATAGATAGATAGATAGATAGATAGATAGATAGATAGATAGATAGATAGATACGTACAGTAGATAGATAGAGACAGAGATACTGACTTTCTGAACATATCTACAGTAAGCAATATGGTTTAAAATGGGTGCTGATGTCTATTGAGACAGCAATAATGATTATTTTCAACACAATTAGACAATGTGCTTTATTCTCATCAGATACACACTGTAGATCACCATAACATTTAATCTATTCTTCTCTCAGTTAAATAGTCACTTAGCCTATACTTTCAGCTGTTTTGGCAGAAGTTAATGCAATTAACATGTTGTAAATCCAGCAGCTCTAATTTCTCCACAGGCTAACATGGCATCACCATAGAGTAAATAATCTGTTTAAATAATAAAATATATGTTTTTACACATTTTTGAGAATTGGAATATCACATATTTCACATTATTATTAGGATTTCTGTTGATATTTGTAACGGTCACATTAAAAAACTCACGCAAGGTGGGGACCGAGAGTATTTAGCATGTACTTAAATATTAGCTGTTAAACCTAAATGGTTTAAAGATAAAGGTTTCCTCACATACAGTAGTTTGAGTTTCCTTAACTTATTGGGTTTTACAGTGTAACAAAATATAATCTCTCGTCACTTTGTAAGTTTACAAACTATTAATATAAACACTTAAAGCTTCGTCCAGCTGCAATTTATATCTTTTGCTCAAGTTACAGAACTGTGTAACAATTCTCGTGAGGTGTTCCCAGGTGCTGGTGTTTGATTCCCAGCTGTGACTTACATAAGTTGCTCCTGCTGGTTTAGAGACTAAATAGAGCCCAGTGCCTCCATCACTACAGGAAACAAGAGTGGTGGCATTTTTCTACAAGACAGCTGAGGGCTAGGTGAAAGATAAAACCAAACACTTAGATGGCACGCTAATGAATTCAGGCTCTCATTAAGGGGCCCAAATTCAGTCATCTGCGGGCTGGAGTCTTATCGCTTTGATTGCTGTAAACTTGACCGAGAGACGCCTATAATAACTGCCACATTGTTTGGCTATGCTGACTAAGAGGCATATACAGAGAAAAAGTGGTGAAAGACTCAAGGAAACAAACTCAAGCACCAGCAGATCTGGAGAGATTGTCTGGAGCTGTGTTGCACAAAGCTGTATTGTAAACTGAGCCAGAGACAGTAAACTGTACAGTGTGCACACAGTGAATGCAGGGTGTTAAAAGTATAAAAGTCCCTTTATAGAAAAACATTTGATGACTAATCAGGCATTTGATGACTGAGGTAACAAGAATTAGCCCTTATTTACTTTCCTAATGCATGTTCAATAGTCTTATTGGGAAGTTTGTAGCAGTTTAGTGCAAAGTAATCTTTGTAATCTTTCATCACTATGTAAATAACTGGGCTCCCTCTGAAACAGCTGTGCGGGTTAATGGCTAATACTTTAACAGACACATAGTTATGTTTTAGCCAACCCAGGCTCATGGAATATATTTGCCATTGACAAAAAACAAAACAAAAAACAACTATATATATATATATATATATATATATATATATATATATATATATATATATATATATATATATATATATATATATATATATATATATATATATATATATATATATATATATATATATTATATTCATCTTTATTTGTATAGCGCTTTTACAATGTAGATTTTGTCAAAGCAGCCTCACATAGAAGATTATAGTGAATTGAAACAGCGTCAGTTCAGTTTTCAGAGTTTAAGTTCAGTTCAGTTTAGTTCACTTCAGTTCAGTGTGGTTTAATATTCACTGCTGAGAGTCCAAACACTGAAGAGCAATCCATCGATGCGCAGCTCTACAAGCCCCTAACTAAGCAAGCCAGTGGTAACGGCGGCGAGGAAAAAAACTTCACCAATTGGTGAAAGTGAAGGATAAAAAACCTTGAGAGAAACCAGACTCAGATGTGCATGACCATTTCTCCTATTATCTCCTATTCCCAAACGTGCAGAGCTGCAGTCTAGGCGTCGGAGGCCGGAGAATGCTGGATGTCAGCGAAGACTCGTCTGCCCCTGGAGTCTCACTGGAATCAGACTAATGCTCTCCACTCCTCCATGACCACCACAGCAGCTGCTCAGGATACGGCCTGATGAAAACTTTGGGATCATCTCTTCACAGGTCTTGGATCGCTTCAGTGTGAATGAGAAATATCCATTTGCTATACCAGGTTCCGCTGAAAATTGGTCTGATTTGTATATTTGTGTATGTTTTTAGAGTTCTGCCAGACTGTTGGTAGAGCAATTTTTCCCCAGTTAACCTGTGTAAACGTACTTGATGTTTGCTGCCATTCTGGGATGTATCATACACTTTTTATACATCCTTTTACTCAGAAATATTCACTCCATTAAAGTCTGTGGCCATTCATGGTCAATGGCAATTCATGACTGTAAAATGTCTCAGATAATGCAAGCTGAAATCAACAGCATTTTAAGCCAATTATACCTCATACTTGCAAAATTAGATTGAACAATGTATGTACACTGTCAATATGCAGTATAAAATATAGAAGGAAACTAAAACATTAAGTGTCACAAATCAAAATGTCTTACAGGGTTATAAAGGGCTCTCATTCTTGACACACATTATTCAGCCTTATTTATGGCCACACACTCTGACTGTTGAACAATGTTTGCATTGTAGCTCTTATTCACTTCTCCCAGCCCTCAGGACGTGGCATTTGAGGCTCACTAACAGATTTGTTTGAACATTTCTTTCTTATTTATTTATATCGTCTTTTTCAGCATTTTTTTAGAGCAGGCTGTTTATTTTGTGGTTGGAAAATCTCATTCTGTCCCTGGAAAGCTGAAGCTATTGTGATGCTAATTTTTGCCTTAAAACTTGAGGCTTGTCAGAAAGCCGTCAAGAGAACCCTAACCCTAACCCTTTAACTATAAAAAGAGATGATGTGAATTATATTAAACCATTATCAAGCAAAACACGTTAAAAGTTGGAACTAGTACTCAACAAATACCGGGAATTCATAAATCAAGCAAGTATTGTTGTACGCTTTGAATATGTGGATAGTTAGCCAGTATATTTTGGCTGGCAAAAGCAGCAAATGATCCCTTCACGTCTTATCTGTCTCTCTAATAGCTCTTGTTCATTGTAAGGCTGGGAGGATTTGGCACAAGGGCTCTTTTCAACACCTTCACACTCTCTGTCGTGTCCCAGATGCACCTTTGGCTTTATGAGATGCTCCTTAGTCCACGTGCTCCTTCAAAAGTTTGGGAAAGCATCCTCGGTTGTGGGGGGTCTGGTAAGTATTGTTTGATCTTAAACGTTTTGGTGAAATATGGGTTGATGGAAAAAAAGGATTAAAGGCACAATATGTAAGATTTTTTTTCATCAACATATCCAAAATTACTAGAACAGTGTTATATAACTTGCTGACTTATGCAATTGCATTATCCTAAATGTTTTGAAGTACAGTATGTTCAAATCCAGAAAAATAAGCAATTTTAACTAGTGACATGGACAGTACACTCTGAATATCTAGTTTAGTTTTATAGAAAACAGGAAAACTCCATATTCGCTTTATGCTGTGTGTTTATTTATACAAAGGGCAGCATTATAACAGAACCCTAAAATGTTTTCAGTATGATAAAACAGCACTGCTTCTTTCCCCGGTGATCACAACCAGAAGTGGTCTATTGTGGCATAATAAAAGCTCTGCTTTTTTCCTGGCCGTGTCATGCTTGTCTCTCATCAGCAATCGCCAGCCAATTCGAATGTTATCACTCGATTGAATGGGTGTTATCAGTGCCAGCTGATAGAGATGGGCCAGTAGGGGCCTTCTGCACCTGCGAGTATGTTCAGAAGGCTGTTATCATCCTCCACATGGTTTATCAGTTATAGATTACATATGGCTGCGACCGGAAGTTGACAAGAATTATTTAAATTATTTATTAAATTTGGCGGCTCGGTGGCTCAGTGGTTAGTGCTGTCACCTCACAGCAAGAAGGTTGCTGGCTCGAGCCTTGGCTGGGTCAGTTGGCATTTCTGTGTGGAGTTTGAATGTTCTCCTCGTGTTGGCATCTGGAGTCTTCTCCATTATTATAGCTGATTAACCATGTGGATGGATGATAACAGCCTTCTAAGCTTACCAGCCTTCTGCACCTACTGGCCCATATCTATCAGCTGATAACCACTGATAATGCCCATTTAATCGAGTGATAACATTCAAAACGGGTGCAATTGCTTCACCATTCTATTTTCGGATTGGAGTCCTTCAGCCTTTTTCTCCTTCATACTACCATGATAATACGTTTTCAATACTTTAGCTATTCATGATTTCTGTCCCACTGGATGTAATGAAGATGACAACTCCCATGATTCAACACTCAGTCACAGCATCGTCAAACTATGCCTTTGTTTGTTGTGAATATGCACCTTCTAGTGGTGAAAATTACACACTGTGCCTTTAAAAGAAAAGAGAATGCATTATGCAAAACAGACCAAAGATAATATACAAATTTATATGTTATAGAAAAATATTAAATCCAAATTTTTACATTTGTAAAAATCAAGAGAAGCAAAAAAAAAAAAAAAAAGGAAAAATTGTATTGAAATTTTGTAGGTTATAATTTTTTTTGCAATATTTTGCTTAAATTTAGTTGTATTTTCTTTCAATTTCTAAATATGCTTGGTGACTTAAATATTATTTTAATAAATCTGTTTAATAATCAGTTTTGTTTAAATACAACAAATATATTGCCTATATTCACTGAGAAATGGATAAAAATATTCATTTTCAAAATGGGGTGTACTCAATTATGCTGAGCACTGTAAATGAAGAATTCAAATTCAAAAACTGCTAAGTGTCATCAGAAATTTTCTTCCAAATGAGCATTTTTATCAGCCCCATGTTTGTCAACATGATGTCAGATTGACGTTGTACCCCAGCGTTGCCAGGATGTTGGATTTTGCTTGGAAATGAAGATCGGGTTGACGTCAGAACCCAACGTCAGACAGACATCAATGTCCAATGCCAGGCAGACATTACATTTTGGTTGGAAATGAAAATCGGGTTGACGTCAGAACCCAACGTCAGACAGACATCAATGTCCAATGCAAGGCCGACATTGCATTTTTTGTTGAAATGAAGATCTAGTTGATGTCAGAACTCAACGTCAGACAGACATCAATGTCCAGCGCAAGGCCGACATTGCATTTTGGTTGGAAATGAAAATCGGGTTGACGTCAGAACCCAACGTCAAACACACGTCAATGTCCAACGTCAGACAGGCATTGGATTTTGGTTGGAAATGGAAATTGGTTTGATGTCAGAACATACCACAAATTTAAACCAACTAAAGATCACCATCTACTGATGTTGGAATTCGACATTGTATGGATGTCACATTGTGACGTTAAGATGACGTTGGACTTTGGTTAGTTAATTCTACAACCTAAAATCAACCAAAGATCAACTTCTACTGATGTTATACTGACGTTGTGTGGATGTTTTATTCATTCATTTATTTTATTTTCAGCTTAGTCCCCTTATCAATCCGGCGTCACCACAGCGGAATGAACCACCAACTTATCCAGCATATGTTTTACGAAGTGGATGCCCTTCCAGCTGCAACCCATCACTGGGAAACATCCATACACACTCATTTACACACATACACTACGGACAATTTTAGCTTACCCAATTCACCTATCATGCATGTTTTTGGACTTGTGAGGGGAAACTGGAGCACCTGAATGGGAAACCCATGCCAACATGGGGAGAACATGCAAACTCCACACAGAAATGCCAACTGACCCACCCGAGGCTCAAACCAGCGACCTTCTTGCTGTGAAGTGATTATGCTACCCACTGCGCCACTTTGAGGCCTGGACATCTTGTTATGACGTCATTTGACGTAATCTGTAGCTTGTTCGCCTCACAGTAAGAAGGTCGCTGCTTTGAGCCTCGGCTGAGTCAGTTGGCATTTCTGTGTGGAGTTTGCATGTTCTCCCTGTGTTCACGTGGGTTTCCTCCGGGTGCTCCAGTTTCCCCCACAAGTCCAAAGACATGGTATTGGTGAATTGGGTATCCTAAAATTGACCGTAGTGTATGTGTGTGGGCGACGCAGTGGCGCAGTAGGTAGTGCTGTCGACTCACAGCAAGAAGGTCGCTGGTTCGAGCCTCGGCTGGGTCAGTTGGCGTTTCTGTGTGGAATTTGCATGTTCTGTTTGCGCGTATGTTTGCTCCGGTTTCCCCCACAGTCCAAAGACATGCGGTACAGGTGAATTGGGTAGGCTAAATTGTCCGTAGTGTATGAGTGTAAATGAGTGCGTATGGATGTTGTCCAGAGATGGGTTGCGGCTGGAAGGGCATCCGCTGCGTAAAACATATGCTGATAAGTTGGTGGTTCATTCCGCTGTGGCAACCCCAGATTAATAAAGGGATTAAGCTGAAAAGAAAATGAATAAATGAATGTTTGCAGATATTTAAGAAACATGCTAAATGAACATTCTTGCTTGCCTGAAAAACAACGGTGAAGTCAGATATTCTTCAGAGGAAAAAATTAAAGCAATATATTTATTAGTGGGCTATTATAGATAAATGGTAGCCTATAAAAAAATGGTACAGTATGGTACTTTTATTATTTTGATTAATAATCAAATATTTTGATTTAATACAATGAAAAGATTTGTTTTAATATAAACCACAATGGCAACGCAGTAGCGCAGTAGGTAGTGCTGCCGACTCACAGCAAGAAGGTCACTGGTTCGAGCCTGCATTCTCCCTGCATTCGCGTGGGTTTGCTCCGGGTGCTCCGGTTTCCCCCACAGTCCAAAGACCTGCGGTACAGGTGAATTGGGTAGGCTAAATTGTCTGTAGTGTATGGGTTTCCCAGAGATAGGTTGCATCCGTTGCGTAAAACATGTGCTGAATAAGTTGGCGGTTCATTCCGCTGTAGCGACCCTAGATTAATAAGAAGACTTTTTATTGTAGCACATTACGGGAGTGTTTTTCAGATGGTTGAACTTATTAAGTATTAATTTTGTAATTTTAGTTTTTTACTTTTGTAAGATTTGCTTCACTCTTAAAATCAAAGGCTCCAACAGTGCATTTCTGCAGTAATGCCATTGAAGAACCATTTCTAGTTTCCCAAAAACTTTCAGTGATTCATTGCATAAGTGTAAAAAACATTTTATAATTCCAAAGAACCCTTTTACACCATAAATTACCTTTGACTGGTTTTCTGAATACTAAAGGTTCTTTGTGGAACCATCAAGGCCTAAAAAACAATCTCTATGTTTAACAGTACGAGTTCATGTAAAACTCAAATTCAATTGTAACACACATATCAAACTTAAGAATCTGTACATCAAAAATAATTAATGATTGGTTTAGAAGTGTAAGTGTTTCCCCAAGCTGCTCAAAATTGTAAACAGATGAAAAGTAAAAAAATAAAAAGCTCTCCTCACAACATGCCTCACAGTTTGTTCTGAGCAACCTTTCTTTGGCAGCACATTCAGGAAATGTTTTTTAAAGGTAGATCTTTTACAAAGTACATGAAAAAGTTACAGATGTTATGGCAGGTTAGTCGGTTATAGATTCTCAAAACAAAAATGACTCCCTGGTGAACAGAAAAGCCAAAGGTGGCCAAGAAATGTCATGATCAGCGGCGAGTGGGAAACCTTCACTGTGTTGTAACTCATTCTGAATCTGCTTTGCATGGTCAGGAGCTGTTCTGCTATAATGCGCTACTGGTGTGGATGGACAACAGTAAAGACATATGGCATGTTTTGGACTGGAATGAGAATTTGTTGCCAGCTGGCTGAATTTACAGTGTGTGTGTGTGTGTTCACTGTCCAACTTCAATGAACACGGACATCTCTGACTGCTTAGAGTCTGTAAACCAAGCTGTCAAGGAGCGGAAACAGTGATCATCTATTCTCCTCTACTGTGTCATAAATCTGAGTGAAAACAGCTTCTTGAAAAAGAAACAAATTGTAAGTTGGGACATACTCTATCTGGTGTTTTCTTTGTTTTAACCAATTTTAGCATATGGTATTTTAGTGGAAGTGCGTGTAAATGTAGAAGTAAATACATATAAAGGCTATACTGTGTGTAAACTTTTCATGGACCTGCAATGTAAAATAAAAAAAAAGAAAAATTATTTGAAAAAATGGATAATGTCCTTGCAGAAATTACGGGAATGTGTTGTAACAATGCAATGCATTCTGGGTGTTTAGGACAAAGGAGCCTGATTGATCTCTATTGACTTTTTGTATCATATATACACTCATCAGCAATAAACTGTGATGTACTGCTATATCTTATTCCGGAGAGCGCCAAATACCTCCTAGGGGGTGTTTTTTTTGTAGTTTTTGTTTTCACAAATCCACCAGAGGCGGCTGTGTACGCTTTTTGAAATCTCAGATTTTCTCTTGCAAATGCCATTCATGCCTGCTGTTCTCACGTAAATCCACCAGAAGCCGCTGTTGACTCACTGAATGACTTACTGACCGACCCACCCTCCTTCTTCCCTAAACCCAACCAATATTGTTTTCAAAAGCACCAATTGACCCACCCACCGACTTTCCTAAAACCAACCGACAGATAAAGAAAAAGAAAAGCCGTCTCCTGTTTTATACCATGTTTTTAGATTTTACCACATTCTCACCCTGTTATTTACTTGTTTGTTTTATATTTTGCCTTCTGTTTTTTTACCCACATTCTGGAACCATTCTTCGCCAGACTCAAACCCGATCATTGTGGTCAACTCCTCTCAGCGTCTCAAGTCTGCTGATGTTCATAGCGAGCTACTGAATAAACTTAACAGTGGGAAAGCCGTCCATATAGAGGTAAGTGGTCAGCTGGTAAGCGCAAAAAGGAATGGCGCCATAACCGCCTTGTAGCATTTGTTTTAAAGACGAAATGCAGCCATAGGTACTTCTGGCTACATAATTCACGATCTCCAGAAACGTATATAGGGCTACGTTTTCAGAATGAGCCTATTTGGCTCCATTATTTGGAGTGTCTGTGAGATGTTTTTCAAAAGTTATCAGTATAAAAAGGTTGTTTTTTCTGTTGTAATTTCCATTGGTCATTAACATTGACATTCCATTAACATTGACCACTCCTTTGTTTGTTCACAAACATGGCTGACCCCAATTTGCTGGGATTTAAATTCCTGACCTCTATTCTGCATATATACTGTTACATTTCATGGTTGTTTGTTTATGTACAAATTATTGTTGCTTGCTCAACAAGTGCCCAAACATTTTATATTATCATGGTTCCTACGTCTTAGGACAAAAATCTATGACTTTTTGTCTCAATGAATTGGATTTAGCTATTGAGTTGGATTAAGGATGTAGAACAAGTTCATGCAGAATATCCATTCATTCATTTTCAAGTCTCTACTTCAGAGGTTACCACAGTGGAATGAACTGCCAACTATTCCAGCATATGTTTTACGCAGCGCATACCCTTCCATCTGTAACCCAGTATTGGGAAACACCAATACAAGCCGGTCCCGCATTATTCAATTTACTATTCACCAATCAGACGATTTCTAAGCCACTATCAATACACTAAGTTCCATATCAAAGCCATCTTCATTTTAAAGAATCCTCCTTCCACCCCTATACCTCCTCCTTTCCTAATTGGGTGGCACGGTGGCCCAGTGGTTAGGACTGTTGCCTCACAGCAAGAATGTCACTGGTTCTAATCCTTACCAAGCCTGCCGACGTTTCTGTGCGGAGTTTACACATTCTCCCCGTGCTCGCGTGTGTTTCCCCTGGATTCCCCAGTTTCATCCCACCGTCCAAAAACATGCAACTTAAGTTAATTGACCAATCCAAATCAGTACCATAGACATGCTCCTAGTAAGTAGTTATCTCTTAAGAGCAATCACTATCTGTTCATTAGCTACTACAGCAGGGGAGTTCTCGAGATCTACCTGAGCTCAAACTCCCCTCTCGCCTTGCAAATGGGAGGGAGCCCCAGGCTTGAGGATCTTATGAGCTCAGTGCTCTCTTCAGCGACAGCATGCTAAACAAGCTCTATAATCAACCATCAGCTAAGTGTGAACTCTTGAATTCATAAATACAGAGAAGCTGTCATAAAATTATTAGTCTCACTGTGTCTTTATTTGAAAAACTGCAACACGCCCCAAAAACAGATATCGGTATCGGCGAGTACCTGGAAAAAAATCGGTACTCGTACTTCGTCTTTAAAAAATGGTATCAATCCAACCCTAGTTTTAATTAATTGAATAATACATCAGTTGTTTCACTTAAAGATCTTAAAAACTTATTTAGTTAAAAGTTTGGCCTGAAAATCTGTCACTGAATGCATTGAATTTCACACATTTTAAGTGTGAATGAATGAGTGTCCTAACATCCTTTGAAGTTATACTGTGCTGTAAGCAGAGAGGGCTTCATGTGTGGTCTGAGTGTGTGTTGTGTGTGTGTCTCAGGTTCACTGCTGATGTCTTCTGCATGGTCAGCAAACCTCATATGAAACAAACCCTTGGCGACTGTGGGAATCTCTATTTTTCTCTCTCTTTATTACTATTATGCTGTATTTCAGCACTCTAATTATAAGATCATTTACACCATTTCATGCAGGTGTGTTGATTTAAAGCTGAAGTCTGCAAATTTGCTGACTGAGAAAATGTTTTTGGATAGCACATCAGAACAGTGACAGTGTTCACACTTTTACGGAAAATTCGCTCTCTGTGTACACCGCAAAACACCATAAAACACCTTAAGAAGGTTGCTGGTTCGAGCCCCAGCTGGGTCAGTTGTCCTTTCTATGTGTAGTTTGCATGTTCTCCCCGTGTTTGCGTGGGTTTCCTCCGGATGCTCCGGTTTCCCCACAGTCCAAAGACATGTGGTACAGGTGAATTGAATAAGCTAAATTGTCCATAGTGTATGTGTGTGTGAATGCAAGAGTGTATGGTTGTTTCCCAGTGTTGGGTTGCTGCTGGAAGGGCATCCGCTGCAAAAAACATATGCTGTAAAAGTTGGCGGATTATTCTGCTGTGGCGAAAAAGCTGAAAAGAAAATGAATGAATGAAGGTTTGTCTTTACTCTCAAAGTGCTAGTAGTTGTTAACAGGAATACATAAATCATATTAACATTCTTGCGATAACTAATTTAACAGGAGGATCTCTGGAGAGTAAAAGGCATAAATTGTGAGTCTGTATTATTTCAGTCAGCGAAAGCAGATAGTTCGCTTGTATTACATGAATGCGCTCTCGACTTGTAATGCTGCACTCACAACATTTGCCATTGAAATTATGCCATGGACTGCAGCTCTGCACAAGAAGTTTGGCCAGAGGAAAAATGGTTGTGCCCAACTGAGCCTGATTTCTCTCAAGGTTTTTTCCTTCACTTTTGTCAATTGGTGAAGTTTGTTCCTCACCACTGGCTTGCTTGTTTTTTTGGACTTGTGAAGCTGCGCATCGATGGACTCTTCAGCGGTTGGACTTTCAGCAGTGAAAATTAAACCACACTGAAATAAACTGAACTTCAACTTCGAAAACTGAACTGACACAGTTTCAATTTACTAGAACTTCTATGTTAAGCTGCTTTGACACAATCTACATTGTAAAAGCGCTTTAGAAATGAACATGAATTGAATTGAATCAACAAGGACCGCAGTTTCAGCTAAAAATCTTCTGTTCTACTGAAGAACAAAAATCACCATCTCGAAATTTTTATTTTTGGGTGAACTATCTCAAACTAGGTCAATTCTGATAACCACAGATGTATTATATTTTACAGTTGTTTTTATCTAGAGATTTCATACAACCTCCTGTCCTTGATTTTGACTTCTTTACACAAACTCGTTTACTTTTTCCTTTTCTTCTCCTTCCATATTTCCCCTCTCCTTCTTTCCTTCTGTCTCCACCTCATGGATCTCCGGGAATGGAAACCTCAGAACTGAAGAGTGCTGACAGGAGCAACCAGGTCTGGATTCCGTGTGTGTATGTGTGTGTGTGTGTGTGTGTGTGTGTGTGTGTGTGTGTGTGTGTGTGTGTGTGTGTGTGTGTGTAACTCTAACATACTAAAGGCAAACTTGGAATATGCATGCAGCATAGCAATGCATGGCTCACAGTCCACCAATGGCCACCCAACACTGCCTTCTTTGACCTGAGGTGGATTTGTTGGATAGATGGCTATAGTCAAAGCAAGTATTTCTGACACACATACTGTACAGTACAGAAGTGAAATCTTGTCATTGAGGCCTTGACAGAGACTGACAGGACTCTGACTGTGTGTTGTGTTGAATTTGAGCTAATGAGATCCACATGCATGTCCATATTTACTGCCAGCTGCCACCATAACACATATTCCAGCTGCCTGCAGTCAAATACTTAAACCTAGAGGTAGATGCTTAAAGAGCTGAAAACTTTTACACAGTACCCCTTTCCATACGTCATTCACATACAGTATATTGACAACCATGAATATGTACTGTATGTATACAATGCACAAAATCATAAGTGAAAATATACGTACAGTTGTGGTCAGAATTTTTGATGCCCTTGATGAATATTAGCAAGGAAGGCTGTAGAAATAAATATGAGTTGTTTCTATTTTTAAATATGGAGAGGAAAGAGTGAGTCACTTACAAGTGGTCAGTACTCACCTGTATGAATTGTGCTCAAGATTGGACAATAGTTTTTCCAGAACCATGGAGTTTTTTTAAGTAAGCATCTGGTGCATATGGAGAAGAAAAGAGCATCTCCTACAGGTGGTACGCCCCAAAAAATATTTTTGCTGCTTGTTTGAACTACAGTGGTTCCTCGTTTATCGTGAGAGTTATGTACTAATAATTAACCACGACCCACAAAATCCGCAAAGTAGTCAGCTTTGTTACAAGTATTGTAGATGTTTTAAGGCTGTAAAACCCCTCATTACACACTTTATACACATTTCTCAGACAGCCATTAACATTTTCACACTTTCCACTCTTGTTTAAACACTCTCAAAGTCTAAACCTGTCAAGCGCAAACATTCATCTCTGACAGAAAAAGATTCATAAAACTTTTTAGCTTTGGTGCGGATGTTAGCATCCAGCGTAATGTTCTTTTTCTTCACTGATCCACAAAACTATCAGACTCCTTCCTTAAGGGTCAACACTGGATGCGCTGCGCACATGACAGTTGGAAGTAACACACCAGATGCACACATTCGCATGTTATTTAAAATTAAATAATGCAAAAAGCGCTCTGTGGCGTGGCAGAAATATGAACAGTGTCCTGAGTCGTAGCTGGGCTGCCGACCTGCGGCAACTTGTGTGCGTACCCTAGTATAAACCTATATTTACAATTCTAAAATGCATGGTGCTGCGTGGCGCGGCACATCCGATGTGCGACCCCCTTTACAATGGTCTTGCTGCGGCCAGTTACAACCCTTTTTGCATACTTGATGGAACTCACACTGCTAGCGATCGAAGATTTATGTTAATTTGGCAAGCTGAATGCATTCTGTACTGTATAGGAGACAGAGAAGATTGATTTACAATGGTCTTCAGCCAATCAGGACGCAGAACACAATGTGCCATAAAAAAAAAAACATGTCCAATTGCTCTAAAATATCTTTAAATCTGCGAGGCCATGGAAGGTGAACTGCGGTATAGCTGAAATATAAGCTGAAATAACACAATTCTTGAGACATTTAAAAAAAAATTATGTTCAATACACCTAAATATGTTATGTTAACTTGACCAATGTGTGTTGGGACAACATGAATGAATTGTGTGGAACCCTGCGTTTTTTACAGTGTATGTCAAGCACTCACCTGTGTAAAACACACTCAGAACTGCACAATGTTTTCCCAGAAACATGAATTGTTTATGAGAAAGTGTCTGGTGAAAATAAATAGGGAGTGCTATTGTTGGACAATTGAAAAAAGTATTACTTAAACAAATGAGTCTTCAGATGTATCTTAAAATGAGACTCAAAGACAAAGTTTAGCAATTCATTCTACCAGGATAGAACATTGAAGGTGAAGGTCATTGCAAATTGCTTTTAAATCTTGACTTCGGAAGGGTATCACAAAGTAACATTTGGTAGAAGAGCATAGGGTCCTGCCAGGTACATAAGCCTGAAGTAGTGGCAGCCAACACTTGTTTTGTCACACAGTGTCTGAAACTTGACGCAAGCAGCAATTGTTAGCTTGCCTGATAAATAATGTGCGAAACGTTAAAGACTAGTCTCACTGCTTTATTCTGGTTCAGCTGCAGTTGGTGGATGTGTTGGTTTGGAGGCCTGTCCAGAGAACATTTCAAAAGTCCAGCCTGGACATAACAAAAGCTAGGACAAGCAGTTTAGCTGCAAGTTCTAACAGAAAGGGTCTAATCTTCCTATATAGAGAAAATCTGCATTAATGGGCAGTTGTAGCAACATGGTTTGCACTTTGCAGCTTGTCATCAAGAACCACTGCGGTGAAATTGTGGTTAAGCATTGGGTTGGGCTGGGTTTACCAGCAGTTCAGTTAAAGTTTCTTCATAAAGCAGGAAATATTTGTCAGGCACGCTGATATCCAGGTAGCAATTGATAATTCAGATCAATGGATTATTCAGTTGGAATTTGATGCCATGTAAATGGAGAAGAGAAAACTGTCCAAGAACAGAGCCCTGAGGTACTCCAGTAGCAAGACACTGCAGCTTGGTTACTTCACCCCTCCAAGACACCAAAAATGACCAAAGAAATTAATGATTCACTGTGTCAAAAACCACAGACAAACATTTTTTTTATTCACTGTGGCGAGTACTCCTTTCCGATGTCGCCAGAGAGCCATATCACCATCACCTGGACTTATTCCATCAACACTCATCACCAACACCTGCAGCCAATCAGAGGGAGAAGATATAAGCAGACGGCATCAGTGCTTCAATGAGCTACAAGCTCCTGACTTGAGCTGTGGTCACACTGGGCTTTTCCTCCCATAGACTTCCATTCATACGCACGTGAATGCGTCAGACCGGAAACGCAAGATCATGCGTCAAGTTTCGCATGTTGCTGCGGTGCAAAGTTCAAGCTTGGTGAACTCTGACCTGCGAAATCGCATCACTTGACTGCGTGAGACCAATCGAGGATCAAAACATGACCTCTCTGGACAGAAATTTAAGACATGGAGCAATCGCTCGCTTTAAGCTGCGGTCACACTGGGCTTTGTCTGTGCGAAAATCTGTCGTACGGCACTGCGAAAAGGGGCGGGATTAGACATTAAAAAAGCATGTTTGCTTCATGTTTTAAATTTCTGTCCAGAAAGGTCATGTTTTAATCCTCGATTGGTCTCACGCAGTCAAGTGATGCGATTTCGCAGGTGAGAACTTGAACTTTGCACCACAGCGAACTGCGAAACTTAACGCATGACTCTGCGTGTCCAGTCTGACGCATTCGCGTGCGTATGAATGGAAGTCTATGGGAGGAAAAACGCAGTGTGACCGCAGCTTTATCCAGATGCTAATATCTTTCTCACGGCATCCACAACCCTCACCAGACTGTACCCAGCACAACCCCGGAAAACACCCTACTCACCATCCAGAAGCCTTTTCCCGAGCACTCCTTACCTTTCATCTGCACTTACCTTCTGGAACTGTTGTAAATTTGTCACCCTCTGGGGCTTTGCTTGAATATCTGCAGTCTTGTGTTGTTTGATTTCTCTTCCTGCCACATCACTATAAAAATAACTAGGTTGTTTAAATCTAAATTTGGGCAAATCATGGACAAAGTCAATCATTGGGTAATTTTGAGTGAAATTTTTATTGAACAAAATAAGCCAGCCGTTGTGTTTGTTCATACATTACTCCTTCCCCCGGAAATTCTTAAATATAACTTTTTAAAAAATTGTTTAAAGCAATTACAAATATACACTTGCAAAGTCTGTAAATGAGTGTGAAAGTACTCTTTTAAAAACAATAAAACATCTTAATTACTCTACAATAGAATTACTTTTATATAGTTTTCTTGATGTTACTTTTCAAACAATGCTTGTCAGTATGCCACAAATCATAGCTTTATAGAGATGAGCGAATAAAGAGCTTAAAGTACCTAGATTTTCCATACAATACATAGTTCCACATAACTTTAACAAGATTTAATTTTGGCCCTTGGTTAACCTCAATCACTCAATCAACAGTTGTGTGAAAAATAGAGTCAAGTTTGAAAGCTGAGTTCATTATTTTTGCAGCTCTGTAAGACGGAAATTGTAAACTCAAAATTGGAAGTATCAGTCTAACAGCTCACAGCACAGAATAAAAGACAGTATTGGTGTTAAAGATGACGTCATAGTATTTTTATAACAATGTATAATTTGTGTACTGTGCTTTTGAATTATATGTATTGATCTCTTTCTCTCTCTCTCTCTCTCTAAGTTTTGTGTTTGTGTGTGTGTGAATGAGACAGAGAGATAAAGAAACAGAATGTGAGTGGGAGTGCAGGTGTTTGTAAAAGAGATAGAGTGCTATAGAAGACACATGGGTTCATGGAGAGTGTTTGCAAACTCCAGACCTTATCAGCAGGTCATGGGTGGGGAACACACAAACTATGTTTCACCTTAACCTTGACTCTTCATGAAAGGTTATACCAACACATAAACAATAAGAAATAAAAAGGTGTTTTTCATGTGGGGGAAAAAAGAAAAAAATGTCTGATTTTAATTTCTTCTTTTGGATTGTTAAATTTCAATAACATATACTTTGTGATTTTAAGTACACTTTACTCACTATGTATTTGTAAATGTACTCAAGAAACTAAGTCCATGCATGAAAAGTAAATGCACATATATTAAAGTCACTAGGTATTTATTATTATATGTTTTTATTGTCATTACTTTTTAGAGCCCAAAGCCCAAAATTGTTATATTACCCCAGACAAATTCTGATTCAAGTTTACTTTTATTCTATACATTCTTCTTATTCTATACAAGTTTTATTGTTTGGACTGGAAAAACACACGCTTTAAAAGATAAGACGATGTACAAGAGGCCAAAAATATATTTTTTATAGCTTTTATTTATTTTTGAACAAAAAGTGGCTTGTCCAAGATGATTTAGTACACACAAATCATGATCTTATTCTACATTCCTAATCCTAAACCCAACTACTACCTTAATTAATAAGCAGCTAATTAGTAGTTTACTGAGGAAACAGTCGTAGCATATTTGTTATTGGTTTGTTAAAAGCAATTGTACATTGAAATACATTGTTACTGAAAGCTGTTTAAATTTCAAATAATATTTCATAATAATTTCTAATTTTACTGTATTTTTATACAAAGATATTGATGGCTTGTGAGCAAAAACTCACCCGAGTGTAATAAATTGTGACTTTGACCAGTCCTGCATATTGTAACCATTATGCTGCTTTAACTCTTTTAACACTCACAGCTTGTCAGTTACTACCAAATTATTGAAAACTGTTTTTCTTTTGTTAAATGGACATCTACAGATGAAGTCAGAATTATTAGCCCCCCTGAATTATCAGTCCCTTTGTTTATTTTTTTTCCCCCCAATATCTGTTTAATGGAGAGAGGATTTTTCCACACATTTCTAAACACAATGGTTTTAATAACCCTTTTTCTAATAACTGATTTATTTGATCTTTGCCATGATGACAGTAAATAATATTTGACTAGATATTTTTCAAGACACTTCTATACAGCTTAAAGTGACAATTAAATGCTTAACTAGGTTAATTAGGTTTACTAGGCAGGTTAGGGTAATTAGGCAAGTTATTGAATAACAATGGTTTGTTCTGTAGACTATCGAAAAAATATATAGCATAAAGATGATAATAATTTTGACCTTAAAATGGTTTTTAAAAAGTTAAACGAAAATAAACTAAACAACCCTGCTGAAAAATCCAGCTTCAACCAGCCTAGGGTGGTTGGCTGGTTTCAGCTGGTTGACCAGCCTGGTTTTAGAGGGGTTTTGGCCATTTCCAGGCTGGTTTCCAGCTATTTCCAGCCTGGTCTTAGCTGGTCAGGCTGGAAAATGACCAGCTAAATCCAGCTAAAACCAGCTTGACCAGCCTGGTTTAAGCTGGACATAGCTGGTTTAGGCTGGGCTCCCAGCCTGACTAGGCTGGTCAAGCTGGTTTTAGCTGGTCGTCTCCCAGCCTGACCAGCAAAGACCAGGCTGGAAATGGCTGGAAACCAGCCTGGAAGTGGCCAAAACCCCTCTAAAACCAGCCTGGTCGACCAGCTAAAACTAGCCAACCAGCCTAGGCTGGTTTAAGCTGGATTTTTCAGCAGGGAAATAAGACTTTCACAAGAAGAAAAAATATTCAGAAATACTATAAAAAATTCCTTGCTCTGTTAAACATAATTTGTAAAATTCAAATTCAAAGGGGGACTAATAATTTTGACTTAAACTGTCTCTGCCTTTGGGTGGAGGTTTGCCGCTCATTCCACCAGAGGGGAACAAAGAGGGTGAAGTTTTTGGAGGGTGGTGTTGTGCCTCATTTTGAAGCTTCTGGCAGGAAAACATTTAGTCAATATAACACTTGAACCATTCCTTGTGTTAAAATGTTGTAAATGAATAACTTTTTAAAAATAAAACTAACTATAATTATAAAAATATATATATATTCTAATATAATTTTAATTAAAATTACAAAACAGGAAAGTTCTGAGTATTTCTATCTTGAATGGCAATAATGGAGAAATTGACCACATGCAATTCGGCACCTGCTATTTTTTCCATTCCCTTTGAATATACATGCTTCTGTTGCCTATCAACCTCCTGCTTAAAAAAAAAAAAATTCTGATAGCAAAAACATAACTTCAGACATGTCTGTTTAAAACAACATATTTAGTGCAGCAAACCTTGCTCTCCTGCGCATCTTCATAGGCGGTCTAATAATTCAGTTACAAAAAAATATATAGATACCTAAAATTATTATATTTTTTAGTGATGACTTTATGAAATATAATGACAGAAATTCAAAGCTTAATTCTAATATCTCAGTAGAAGCTTTGAATGTAAAAATGACGTCTGACACAAGAAGTGAAGTTTCATAAACTAATTTCGAGAGGAGCACGTGATATGATTGAGCACGTCTGGCCACTCATCTGTAATCAGTAATAATCCAATCAGAGTGATCCTAGTTTACTATAAATGGATAATTTTCTCCCTAATGTTTTATCTTCGTTTGGAAGAATCCCCCCTTCCACCCCTTCTCCTCCTTTTACTCCCTTTTCTAAAAAGGGGGAGCTCTCGAGACCTACCTGATCTCGGATCTCCTGATATGCTTATCGACCGGGCGGGAGCCCTGGGCTCAAATATCTCCGAGCTCAGGGTTCTCTCCCGGGACAGCATGCCAAACCTGCTTTATACGCCAAGCATATCTAAGTGGGAACTCTTGAAATGGCCATTCTAGTAATTGTGATTATACCACAGTATACCATAGTTCTACGACAACACTAGTGCTTGTTTTGCATAACAAGTCACATGATTCAATTATCATTTATGACTCTGTTTATGGAAAGATACAGTCAGATAATCATAAACTATTGCATGCATCTGCTGAGGTAAGACTTATGAGGCAGTGTTGTCTTTTTTTGTCCTTTAGTGTGACTTGTATCAGTGTTGTGATGTCTGTGTCTGTGAGAAGTGAGATTGTGGCTGTGGAGAGCAGCTGTCCCATGGAGAGATAAAGCCAGTGTGGACATGTACAGTGTGTGGGTGTGCTTTGTGCTTGAGAATACAGACAAAACCACTTGACAGGTCAGCGGGGTCAACGACATTAGCATGTATACACATGGCTTTAGATACCTGCCTGCATGTGTGAGAGTTCATGTGAGGGCAGAAGCTATGAATGAGCTCTCAAACTGATTTATGTTTTGCATAAATGCAGCTGTTTGAATGCTAATTGAGGTTGAGCGGAGGTCAGTCCTTCAGCTTTGAGACAGGGAGAGAGATTAGTTGGAGAGTGTGTTTGCATATGTATGCTTGATAGCATGGACGTGGAGCTGAATGAGTGTCAGGTTTGTTTTTATGTGTAGTATTAGCTTGTAATCAAGCCAGTGCTTCTCATTTAGGCCTCTTTGATCTCCGGTAGAATATTAAGGAAGACGTTTGGAAACTGTGGTCCTTTGGGGTTCATAAAAAAGTCAATGGTTGTATGGACTTTCACAGTAACAAAAATAACACACTTGCAGGGAAAAAAAAAAACATTTCCAACATACACTGTAAAAAAATAGCCATAAATTAGCAGTTTTTCATATTTTGTGATTTCATGTTTTTATTTTTCATCGTTTATTTAAGCTTTTGAATTGCATTATGAGACCTTGATCTTTCTTTCAACAACTTTTAACCTTGAAAAGTTACTTGTATCAACATTTTTAATAGTTTAAAGTGATATATTGTCTGGGAGGGTGTTGTATATTACAGTACAAAAACCTTGTTATACCAAACTCACTTAAGTTGTTAAACCCCTCTTGAAAAAGAGCAGCCTCGATAACATGCTATTGAGCAATTACAGGCCAATTTCAAATCTCCCTTTCATTGGCAAACTCATTTAAAAAAGTGGTTTTTAACCAGGTTAACACGTTCTTAATCTCCAAGGGATGTTTAGACAATTTTCAGAGCACATCACAGTACAGAGAGCGCCCTTTATAAAGATAATCAATGATATACGCCTAAATACAGATTCAGGCAAACTAACAGTGCTGGTATTGCTTGATCTAATTGCTGCATTTGACACTGTCGATCACAGCATACTTCTGGATAGGCTGGAAAACTGGGTTGGGCTGTCTGGGGCAGTCCTCAAATGGTTCAGATATTACCTTGAAGGGAGAGGTTACTATGTCAGTATAGGTGACCATAGGTCGAGGTGGACACCCATGACATGTGGAATCCCACAAGGCTCGATTCTGGCACCTCTCCTGTTCAACCTTTATATGCTCCCTCTGAGCTAAATAATGAGAAAAATACTAAATCTCCTACCACAGCTATGCAGATGACACTCAGATCTACTTAGCCTTACTGCCTAATAACTTCAGCCCCATTGACACCCTCTGCCAATGCATTGAGAAAATTAACAGTTGGATGTGCCAAAACTTTCTTCAGTTAAACAAAGAGAAAACTGAAGTCATTACATTTGGGAACAGAGATGAGGTTCTCAAGGTGAATGTGTACCTTGGCTCTAAGGGTCAAACAACAAAAAGAATCAAGGGTCAAGAATCTGGGTGTGATTCTGGAGTCAGATCTGATTTTCAATAGTCATGTTAAAGCAGTCAGCAAATCAGCATAATATCATCTAAAAAACATTGCAAGAATTAGATGCTTTGTTTCCAGTGAGGACTTAGAGAAACTTGTTCATGCTTGTTCTGGCCTTCCCGAAAAGACAGTTGCAGCTCATCCAAAAATGCTGCTGCCAGGATACTGACCAGAACCAGAAAATCAGAGCACATCACACCTGTCCTCAGGTCTTTACACTGGCTCCCAGTTACATTCAGAATAGGTTTAATTGCTAGAATTACTCCTTGTCTATAAGTCACTAAATGGCCTAGGACCTCAATAAATTACAGATATGCTCACTAAATACAAGCCTAATAGATCACTCAGATCTTTAGGATCATATAAACTAGGCTATAATTCGCACAGGCTCACCAAAATGGGAAAATAGAAGAGTCTCGATTGCTGCTGCAACATTTGTGGCTCGTTTCCACTGACTGGTACGATACGGTTCGGTACAGGTCACCTTTATCAGGCTTGCGTTTCCACTAACAAGGGTACCACCTTTTGGTGGGCGGGGTGTATGACAGAAAGTTTCAGTCGACGTCATTCTCACTCGAGGAAATGTCTACAATAAAGCTGTACAGGTCGCTCACATATCATATGAGAAGCACTTCTCACAACACAGATGCTTTACACACATAAATACTTGTGTAGAAATGTTTATTACTAACTTTTCTATGAACAATTTGATTATAACTGCAGATCAATGACAGTGCGAAACAGCCTACTGTAACGTCTTTAATTATATTAAATAACTAAATAAATGAACATATATAAACACATACAGCCCCTTACAGTCTCCGATATGTTACCAACTACAGAAGAACTACATATCGTAAAAAAAACTACGCGGCACAGGGTAAATCTGCTGTACTTCATGGCTTTGTGGCTGTTTATGAAGACGATGACAAGGTTTGTTTGAGCCCGGATCGACCATGGCTCGTTATTATATGTATAAATAATTCCTCTGTAATCTCTCGACTGTGCGTGTATTTTAAATATGGTGTTTTTTTGTTTTCATTCTGGCTTGTTGCATAAGCAAATGACGTATCTCTGTAAACCAATAGCGTTCAGCTGTGCGTGTAGCTCCGCCTTTTGGTACCCTTTCTCGTGTTTGGTACCCTTTCGAAAGGGTGCCGAAAAAGTGGTACTGGTACGGTTCGGTACGCCTTTTGACAGTGGAAACGGCTATAAAAGCGTACCAAACCAAACCGTACCATACCATACCACTCAGTGGAAACGGGCCTTTGGATGGTCGGGTCAGAATTTGGCGTCAACAGCATGAAAGCATGGATCCATCCTACCTTGTATTTGCAATTCAGGCTGCTGGTGGTGGTGTAACGGTGTGGGGGATATTTACTTGGCACACTTTGGGCCCATTAGTACCAATTGAGCATTGTGTTAACACCACAGCCTACCTGAGTATTGTTGCTGAGCATGTCTATCCCTTTATGACCACAGTGTACTCATCTTCTGATGGCTGCTTCCAGCAGGGTAACGCACAATATCATAAAGCGTGAATCATCTCAGACTGGTTTCTTGAACATGACAATGAGTTCACTGTACTCAAATGGCCTCCACAGTCACCAGATATTAATCCAATTGAGCACCTTTGGGATGTGGTGGAACGGGAGATTCGCATCATGAATGTGCAGCCGACAACTGCAGCAAGTCCTCCATCCCTCCCAAACTCAAAACATATACTCAATTTGTGCCTTTGCTTTGTCATGTTTATTGTTAACCTGCTGCATTTTGTCTGTTGAAAAGCATGAAAAATATGTTTACTGGGGCCTTTTCTGTAATTCATGCAGTACATATTAGTTTAATAGGAAATATGTCCTACATCCTGAGCAAAAGCCAAGAGGCAGTGATTGTTTAGCACTCCTAAAGATGTTTCTAATGTGTGTCTCTGTTTGCAAAGTGAACATTCCCTCGTAATCACTTCCACATATCTTTCCTAAACCGTAGAAATACACCTTTCCTTTTGTGCCAGCATTTTTGTAAGCAACCCATATGCTTTGTAACCCAGCAATAACCAAACTTTAACCCACAAAAGCTCAAACTTTGCTCACACAACAACACCGTGACCGTTTGTCCATATGGCTTGTGGTGAAGGAGCGTTTCTGACTCTCTACTACAGGTCAGTTACGCTCACAGTCTAGACTTTTGGTTTGCTGTTGTGTTTAAATTCTTATGTTCATTATCTGCTGAATGAAATGCCATTCAGCATGACCTAGATGCTTGCACATAAACAGAGTGGAGACGGCTTGAGTCAGGAGCTGTAGACGGAGATGAGATGGAGAAGGACTGTTTGCAGTCTTTGCTCTCTAATTAGGCTCATGTGATAAGAAACAGATGGCTATTAATAAATTGATGGTGTGCTTCGTGTTCCCTCAAAATGCCTGTGTTCCAGGAGCGAAGCAAGGACATAAAAGCATTCCTGCCAATTCCTCTGTGGGACGCCGGGCTCAGCACACATATGCACATACTCCACAATCCTGAGTTCAACTAGACCTGCGAACAGCTGTATTTAGCTTACGGTTCTTGCATGCAAACAAGTCCGAGCAAAAGACAGAAGCGTACTCCATTTCCACTCGGTCTAGAAGCTTCTTATATAAAATAAATTAATACATTAACATATAAATATAATAAATGAGTATATAATTGTAAAAAGTGTATGGATATTGTATTGCAAATATACAATACTCTTAATATTTTAAGGCAAAAATATGTTTGTAATATATTCTGTTATATTTTCAATGTTACGGTTTTTACAATCATTTCGCCACAAATTTCAAACTCTAGACCAAAATTCACAACCACCGCCAAAATTGCACTCTTAACTCTTTTTTTTTCTAATGCTTGGATACAATACACACAAGTCAAAGATACTCTGTTCATCAAGTAAAAACCACCGGTTCAATATAATACAATTAAACATCAAATTGATCCCATTTGAAGATGCAACTCACACATTACATTTGAAATAACTGAGTATTCATTTAATCAACATGATGTAACTGATACAAGCACTCAAAATAACAAATAACTGTTGCATTAATCTTGATGCATGGAAACTGATGTACAATAATACAAGTTTGGAAAGTTTCAGGACAAATCAAATGACATCAGTTACCACAGAAGATGATCCAACTGGACTACATTATCTATATATATCATCTTTATTCATCATTCCATATTTATGGTTTCTATGTACCACTTTTATAGACAATGTTTTCATATTTGACCTGACCTGTATGCAAGAAAGCCCAATCAAGCATAACCTGTGGCCAAATACACAAGACCAGACTGAAGTAAACACAGATTCCAAAATAGAAATCTGATATATTGAAATATATGCAAATTACATGTTACATACTAGTTCATATGCATTTCACATACAGTTGAAGTCATAATTATTAGCCCCTCTTTGAATTTTTTTCTTTTTTAAATATTTCCCAAGTGATGTTTAATAGAGCAAGGAAATTTTCACAGTATGTCTGAAAATATTTTTTTCTTCCGGAGAAAGTCTTATTTGTTTTATTTTGTCTAGAATAAAAGCAGCTTTAAATTTTTTAAACACCATTTCAAGAGTTCATACATAGCTGATGATTCATCCAAAGCTTGTTTGGCATGCTGTCCCGGGAGAGAGCCCCGAGCTCAAGGGATCCTCGAGCCCGGGGCTTCCTCCCGTTTGCAGACTGAGAGGGGAGCCTGAGCTCGGTGGATCTCAGAACTCCCCATCTGCAGTAGCTAAGAGAACATGAGAGGAAAAAAAAAGGGGCTGGACAAATGCTTGATTGTTATGCATGATGTATATATTTGGATGGTGGGAGGAAACCGGAGAACCCAGGGAAAACCCACGCGGACACGGGGAGAATATACGAACTCCTCACAGAAACACCTACCAACCTGGCAGGACCAGGGCTGGCAGTGTTCTTGCTGTGGGGCTAACAGTGCTAACTACTGGGCCTTCATGCCACCCGATCTATAGTGAAGGAGGAGAATGGGGAGGAAGGGGTTTTTTTTTCCCAAACGAAGACAAAGTGGACTGAAAACTGTGGTTATTCATAGTAGCTTTTGGCTCATATGATTGGATGACACTGATTAGCTTAATATGAGACCGGCTGTGATAATTCATAAGCACGTGATCCTCTCGAAATTAGTTTATGAATAAACCCCACTTAAAATAATTAGCCCCTTTACATTGTACCCCCGGGATCCTCCAAATGAAATTCAAGGCTTTTTAAGACCTTTTTAATACCTTTTAAAATGAAATTCAATGCCAACTTCGTACCCATTCCGACATTAGTATGAAGGGAAAATGTCAAATCTGTATAAATTTTGAACCCTAGAAACTAATTATGTACAAGTGGGCTACTTGAATTAAATAAAACATTTTATTTAATTTATCAGTTATATTTAATGCATACGCAACAGCATGGTCGTCCACCAAGTAGCAAATGTCCAACTGCTTACTTTACATCATCTTATTGAGACTCTCGTCAAACATGACTACAAACCCGTTGGCCTTATTGACCTGATCAGTGAGTTCTTTAGTAATAAAAGGAGCCAATCTGAATTTAGTAATAGATGCAGTTTGGTTGCTTCCACATGAGAATGTAGCTGCAACCTCGGAGTCAGGAAACGTGGTTTTGAAAACCTCTATAATGTTCTCATTCGATGTGTAAGAGTTGTGCTTGTTTTAAGGACCCACTTCATCTCTGCCCGCAGAATTTCTTCATTACTGATAGCCAAAGCTGTTTTAGTAACTGAAGAGGTCTCCGGTGCACAGAACTACACAATAGGTGTTTGGCGCTGATGAGCAGTACTACACGTGGTGTGTTTGGCACCTCTCATATGATTAGATTAGATTTAGATTAGATTCAACTTTATTGTCATGACACATGTACAAGTACAAGGCAACGAAATGCAGTTTCGGTCTAACCAGCAGTGCAATAGCAGCAAGTGCAGGATATAGGTATAAGTTATAAAGTGCAGTTATAGAAAAACTATGGTAATATTTACAGATGGATGTGCTATGAACTTTCAGGTTGTATTTGCTATGAACAGATTTACAATAAAAAAATATATGTACAGGATGCTATTAATAATCAGGAGTGGCAAATAGATAAACAATTACAAATGTTCATGTGCAGTGGGTATGTACAGTTCAGATAAGTGAATCAGCAGTTCAGATAAGTGAAGGGAGGGAGTCTAGGGCTGTAACACCCATTGTCGCTAGCTTAAAAGATTACCGACCACACCGGCACCAACAGCAGCAGGCGTCGCGGTAATTTCCTGGCACAAGCTTGACCCAAACGTAATTTGGATTCCTTGGCCAAACCAAATTCCTTGACAAACTAGGCTAGCGACTATCTTGTTCTGTACCTCACTTGCCTAGTAACCATAGTAACGGGTGCGCACGCTTTTGCGCTTTCTGTTATGATGTGGAGCGTGAAGTGCACTTAATGTTACGCTTAGCTTACATTAGTAACAGTTAATTTTGTTAAGGTATGAACTTTAATCCTAGGAAAGGCAAAAATAAATGAATAAAATAAGACCTTTGTAACAAAACCTGCCTAGTTAACCTAATTAACTTAGTTAAGCCTTTAAATGTCACTTTGAGCTGTATAGAAGTGTCTTAAAAATATCCAGTCAAATATTATTTACTGTCATCATGGCAAAGATAAAAGAAATCAGTTATTAGAGATGACTTATTAAAACTATTATGTTTAGAAATGTGTTGAAAAAAATCTCTCCCTTAAACAGAAATTTGGGAAAAAATAAACAGGGGAGCTAATAATTTGGACTTCAACTGTATATCAAATATATTTCATACATGTCAAAATATTTTATGATATGGTTGAAAAATGTAAACTGTGATTTTTTTCTATTTATTTTTTAGTTTTTTCTCAGAATTTTAAGTTTATATCTTGCTAATCATATTTTTTCACTCAGAATTCAGATTTTATATCTCACAATTGTTGCACTCACAGCAAGAAGAACTGGGTTGTGGCTGGAAGGGCATCCCCTGGAATAGTTGGCAGTTCATTCCGCTGTGTTTATTCTCTGACTAAGCCAAAGGAAAATGAATGAATGAATAAAATATTGTTTTGCAATTAATCATGGTTGCAAACTTCGAAAGAAAGTGTCACCTCAGCTCTTGCAATCAAAGGAATCCCTGTGTGTCCTAACTCTTTCCTTTTCAGTAATCCTCATGCTTTCACATACTATTCTGCATTGATGAGTTCAAAAGGTAACAGCAACATCTGAAGGTTAAAATATTTAGTGAACCAGTGTGGAATGCATCGTTCCTGGCCTTGATGCTTCCAGATGTCTCCTGTCTTTTGTTTGGACTTGTTTACAATGTCAAAAGTATTTAGTTTCTTTCCAATCACAACCAATTAAATTTTACTTCCTGTTCCTTCGATCCAGTCAGTTGTGTAGAAAAGAACAGAACAGTCCCTGCCTGAGGCTCGCTGCCTGCTTAATGTTATGGTGCTTTCTTCCCTTGGAGAAAAGGTTCATTGACTCCTTTCATTGCTCTTTATACTTTCTTCACGTGCATTCAAAGTCAAATCCATCTTTTTATCTCGTTTACCTCAGATTCATCCATCTAAACATGAATGGAATAAAAAAATACTTATATTCTCTTACTCTTTTTGCTAGATTAAAGAAAAAATTATCGAGCTTCCTCAAGCCTTTCTGGGGTTAAAAGTGTATTTGACACCCTGTACACAATGGGAGGAAGTGCAGTTTGTTTTTGCGCCTTCCCTCAGGCCAGAATCACACTACACAAATATACATGAACCTCAGAGCTTCAGAGCTCTCCCTTTCCCTTTCCTTCTTTCTTTCAGTGCGTGTATGTGTGCATTAGTGGCCTCCTGGGCCCCTTGCGGTTCCCCCTGATGCCTGCTGGCACTTTGACAGAGGTCAGAATAATAAACAGCACGCCGATGGACCTTGACCTGAGAAAGACCACGCTTCTCCTGAGAGAGCTGAACACTGGAAAATGTTTGGATAGGTAACATGAAAAGTACTTGATGTGGTAATTTCTCAGTTAGCTGATTAAAAGCAACAAGTGTTATTTAATTTGACTACCCTAACTTGTAGAGCTGGGTAAAAACATCAGAATATATTTGTAGCAAAGTTTGAACTCACAGTTTATGAAAAGAAGGAGTCTGGAAACTGGTAAATATTCAAATACTTTAAAAATAAATATAAAATTTAAACAAATGAAGCCCCTTGCAGTGATTTTGTTGAATTTTCACTCTCACAGCTTTTTGCCCTGCTCTACTTGCTACAGTATTTTAAACATGCTGTATGCAATGTCAAAACCACAGGGGTGGTAACTTTTTAGGTAATTATATGTACATTAAGGCCCAATCCCAATTCTATTTTTGTACCCTTACCCCTTCCCCCTGGCCCTTAAAACCGAGGGTTAAGGGGAAGGGCTTCAAAATGTATCCCTAAGAATTTGGACAGCACTACAGCACCTGCACACGTCATCATATGTCATCGTGATCTCTTGCTTCATATGAGATCAGACGATGGTAGTTATTCCTGTTGCTTTATTTTTTGGTATTTATCTTAAGGAAATCATAAATTATGTTATCATAACGATCTAATGTGGCAATAAGATCGTAATGTATTGTGCATTTACACAGTGGCCATATTCATCTACGTAAACACACAAAAACATTATGGCAGACACTTTAAAAAGCTCATTCCCAGCCACTAGACTTTTCTGACATGGTATTCGAGTGTCATCGAGTGTCAGAATGTTGTGGGGCTGCTGTACAGGAGTTATTATTATGGATTATATACTGCATAATTGAGCGGTTTTTATTTTGCGTTTTTTATTTTTTTTGATGGTAAAACACTAACGCGGTTATGAATATATTAAAACATGTGCTTGTTTGTTGTAAAAAGTAATAATGACAAAAAATACTCATTTGTTTATCTCCTTACTTCCGGGTTCAGCAATACTGCCGTTGTGGCTGGTGTATTCTGGGAAATTTTCTTACCCCTTGGTTTCGAGTGTGGTCCTGAAAATTCTTCGTTCAAAGGGGTATTCACCCCTTTCCCTTAGCCCTACAAGTTAAAGAGAATTGGGACACCCCTACCCCTAAATGTGAACACGCAAAACGAGGGGTAGGGCTAAGGGCAAAGGGGTATAATTGGGATTGGGCCTAAGGGTGCTTTCACATCTGTGGTTCAGTTCATTTGGTCCAGACCAAGGTACACTGTAGCATTTTTCTGCCATTTTGGGTCCTTTTCACACCACACAGATTGCTTTATTTCAAACTAGTTAAAAATAACTAAAATTCAGTCATCTGACAAAATCCACATCACTTATTGGCCAGATGATATTGAACGCATTTCCTAAACTACTTTCCGGTTGGTCAGAATTAACGTGCAGGAAAATGCCAATGGAACTCATGCCAGTAAACAAACCGGAAGACACAAAATGTCGCTTTGTACTATGAAGGGATGATCGCGCTGGCTGATTGTATCCCTGATCATAGTATACTATATAGTTTGTATACATCACTTTAGACAAACTATACATTTTGAGAATGAAACCAGCTGCTGCTGGAAAACAATGTTTTAATGCATTGCAAATGGTGAAGGCACATCGCGAGTTTACTTCAGTAGGAAGCATGAATTAATTTAGCTAAACTGCGACATGGTCAACTTATAGAATTATTACCACTGATCCATTCCCTCTCTCTCTCTCTGTTTAAAATTATTGGTAAAGCACTGTCAACAAATATTTTTCCTCCACATTCCATAATGCATAGCGCATTGGCAGCAGGATGAGTTCAAAAAGGCGCTGTACTTTTTGCGGTAGGGTGTGTTTTAGTTCGAATCATTTTCTCACCACAAACGAACCACTCCAGGATTTGTTTGACGGAGGTCTTCAAGGAGGTCTCGGTTTTTTGGTATGCTTTTGGTGCGCACTCAAGTGCAGTTGCTACATTCACACCTGCCCAAATGAACTGCACCAAGAGGGAAAATTAACTCTTGTGCGATTTAACAGAACTAAATAAGGCAGGTGTGAATGCACACTTGGGATAGTGACAGCATTTGTACATTTTTTTCTGAGAGAGTATGCAACACAATCTTATGACAATTGATAACTATTTCACTTTTTAGTGAACTGGTTGATAATTTGTATGATGGCATTTGTGTGTTTTTTATATGATATTCTCACACTCCAGTGACAGGAGTGGACATTCATGCTTGCTTGTTTACTATGCATTTTTGTATGATGGTTGTCAAGGTTTTTTTGGTTCCTCTGTTTCCTCCCTATATATAGTTCATATTTTCATATAGTTCATATTCGTTTACATATCATAAGACGGTAATATTACGTTAGATTTGGCTCATGACGTCAGGTGACCAAAATTCAATGTCTAGCCAGCATCAAAGGACAATGTTATTTTGATGTCCAATAACAAAGTCAAATTATGTTGATATTTAAGTTGTGTTGGAAAGTGTCACGGATTGGTCAGGCTCTCACGATCCCCACTCACGAAGATCACCATCACCTGACTTCTAATGAGCACACAGCTGCATCACATTCACGAGCACCAGATAAAAGCACAGCACTCCAGTCGCTCATTGTCCGGGCTCGTCTCGACGAAAGCGGACAACTGAGCGACCACTCAGCGTAGTCATCCTCAGCTAAAACAAACGCTTTACTTACCTGTTCTCTTTGTATTCCTCCTAGTCTTCCTGGTCCACCCGAATCGTCCTGTCTTCCAGTCCTTCCAAGTCTGTGTCATCCTCTGTCAGCTGTATCTGGTGTGTGCTGTCCATCCTCGTGTATTCCTGTTACCCAGCCACGGAGGAAAAGACCCCAACATCATTCCTGATCCTCCTGGCTATCCTTCATGTGCTCCTTGTTGTCATTTAATAAACACCCTAACGTTTCCTTACCTCTGTCTCCTGTCCGCTTCATAACAGAAGCCCGGACCCATAACGACGACAACATGAGCACCCCCGATCACTTTCAAGAGCTGGTGGACCAGTTGAAGCGGATTCTACAGCCACCAGCTCCACTTTCCAACGCACCACCAGCACCGAGCACTTCCGCCTCCACAGTTTCTTCTTCGGCCCTTCCTTCCAGTCCCATGGCCCGACCAGCGCCCTACTCAGGCGGAGCGGGGGAGTGCAATGGTTTTCTGTTACAATGTTCCCTCATATTCGAAATGCAACCTTCTCTATATCCCACAGATAAGTCAAAGATCGCCTACATCGTATCACTACTCTCTGGGCCTGCACTTAAATGGGCTGAGACGATCTGGAACCAAGCCGGGCCGGTCATGAATTCCATCACTACCTTCACGGAGTATTTCAAAGAGGTGTTTGGACGTTCTGATGGGGAAGTAGCCGCTGGAGAGCAGCTGTATCATCTAAGCAAGGTACTCTATCTACACAGGAATATGCTCTCCGGTTTCGCACTCTAGCAGCTGCAAGTGGATGGAATGAGAGATCGTTGTTGACCACGTACCGGCTCGGCTTGGAACCCACTCTCCGAATCCAGCTGGCCACATTAGATGATACTATGGGTCTGGAGAGATTCATCCAACATTCTCTCCGATGTTCCGATCGTCTCCGTTCCTATCAACAGGACACCATCACCCCCTCGTCTGCACTCCTCCAATCGCCTGAGTCAACAGCCTCTCCAGAACCAGAACCCATGATAATAGAGTCTGGAAGACTGACATCAGCGGAACGACAGAGGAGGCTGACCCGGGGTCTGTGTCTATACTGCGGTGTCAGTGGACACACCCGTATGGAGTGTCCCCTTCGTCCCATTCGGACTTCAGTGAGTGTATTCAGTACGAATATTGAACAATGTAAACCACTTACTACCACCGTACAAATAACTACTGCCTCTATTTCTCTCCTTGTCACAGCCCTCATCGACTCCGGGTCAGCAGGGAACTTCATCTCCCAATCCCTCTGTCGTCAACTCCACCTACGTACTGAGGCGTCCTCGCATATATACCAGATACAACCGATAACCCAGTGCACTCGATCTTCGACCCGTATCCATCGACAATGCGAAGACATCCTTCTTCAAGTGGGGTTGTTACATCAAGAGAGGATTCAATTTCTGGTTCTGGAGGGTGCAAATATGGACATCATTCTAGGGCGCCCGTGGCTGGTGAAGCACGATCCCATCATCTCTTGGGGCACAGGAGAGATAAAGAAATGGGGATCTGGATGTACACCTACCTGTTTTCCAAATCTCCCTCTTCAAGGTCGGAACCCCATTTCTTTGTTTACAACATCGGTCGAGAGTCCTCCTGAGAAGCAGTCTATCCACATTCCTAAGGAGTACAGCTCCTTTCATGATGTCTTCTGCCCCAAGAGAGCTTCCCAGCTACCGCCGCATCGGCCATGGGACTGCGCGATCGACCTAGTTCCAGATGCCCAGTTGCCAAGAGGTAGGATCTACCCGCTCTCGCTTCCAGAGAATCAGGCAATGGAAGATTACATAAGGGAGGCTCTGAGTCAGGGGTACATACGTCACTCAAAATCACCAGCCGCCTCAAGCTTCTTCTTTGTGGCCAAGAAG
This sequence comes from Danio aesculapii, assembly GCF_903798145.1. Taxonomy (NCBI): domain Eukaryota; kingdom Metazoa; phylum Chordata; class Actinopteri; order Cypriniformes; family Danionidae; genus Danio; species Danio aesculapii. Next base: position 17,206,269 of record NC_079442.1, on the reverse strand, counting down.
GACGGAGGGCTGCGTCCATGCATCGACTACAGGGTCCTAAATAACGGTACAGTAAAATACCGATATCCCCTTCCTCTGGTACCAGCCGCTTTGGAACAGCTCCGAGAAGCTAAAGTCTTCACTAAATTGGACCTCCGCAGCGCGTATAATCTGATAAGAATACGTGAGGGGGACCAATGGAAGACAGCATTCGTGACCCCTACTGGCCACTATGAATATGAGGTCATGCCTTACGGTCTGGTCAACGCCCCCTCCGTATTCCAAAACTTCATTCATGAAGTCCTCCGGGAGTTTCTTCACCACTTTGTAATAGTGTACATAGATGACATCCTCATTTACTCCCGGAGTGAGGCCGAACATCGCCAACACGTTGCGGAGGTCCTACACACATTGAGAGAACATCACCTCTACCTCAAAGCGGAGAAATGCTCATTCCACCAGAAGTCGATTCATTTCTTGGGATACATCATTGACCAAACCGGTATACGTATGGATGGGAAGAAAATTGAGGCTGTTCTATCCTGGTCAGAACCCACTTCCATTAAGGAGCTCCAGAGGTTTCTTGGGTTTGCTAACTTTTATAGACGGTTTATCAAGGACTACAGCAGGATTACATCACCTCTCACTAATCTCCTCAAGGGTAAACCCAAAGGACTGGAGTGGACCAAAGAAGCAGCCGCAGCCTTCCGCCTTCTTAAGAAGGAGTTCACAAGGGCCCCACTCCTGACTCATCCTGACCCAAATCTTCCTTTCGTGGTGGAAGTGGACGCATCCACCACCGGCGTCGGGGCAGTATTATCCCAACATCATGATACACCGCCCCGACTGCATCCCTGTGCCTATTTCTCTCGGAAGTTGAGCCCGGCGGAGCAGAATTACAGCATAGGAGACAGGGAGCTTCTAGCAATCAAGCTAGCCTTGGAGGAGTGGCGTCACTGGTTGGAGGGAGCCAAACATCCGTTCCAGGTGATCACAGATCACAAAAACCTCCAATATATCAAAGAGGCCAAGAGACTATGTCCACGTCAAGCCAGATGGTCACTTTTCTTCTCACGTTTTGATTTCTCCATTTCCTATCGTCCAGGACCCAAGAATCTAAGAGCAGACGCTCTCTCTCGTTTACACGAGCATCACGATCATGAAGAACTCCCAACGAAGATTCTTCCCGAACACATCTCCATTTGTCCGATCACCTGGAACGCTCCTCCAGTCGTTGCCACTCCGGAAGCCCCTGCTCCGCCGGGATGCCCTCCTCATCGGCAGTTCATACCACCTGAACACCGGGTAGATCTGATCCACTCCTTACATACCTCGCTAGGCACTGGACATCCAGGGATCAACAATACTCTCTCGCTAGTATCCCAACGATTCTGGTGGCCAAACATGGCAAGGGATGTGAGGCAATATGTTCAGGGCTGTAAGGACTGTGCCCAATCCAAGAGCCCACGTCATCTACCCGCTGGAAAGCTCCATCCCTTGCCGATTCCGAACCGTCCCTGGTCACACCTAGGAGTGGACTTTATCACTGACCTCCCCCTCGTCAGAAGGTAATACCTGTATTCTAGTCATCGTAGATAGATTCTCAAAGTTTGTCAAACTAATCCCTCTGAAAGGTCTTCCCACAGCCTTTGAACAGCCGACAATATCTTTAATCAAGTCTTCAGGTCATTTGGTATTCCAGAAGATATTGTGTCGGACAGAGGTCCACAGTTCATCTCACGTCTATGGAAAGCCTTCTTCAAGCTCCTAGGTGTGGCCGTCAGCCTCTCTTCTGGATATCATCCCCAAACCAACGGGCAGACAGAGAGGAAGATTCAGGAGGTGGGACGGTTCCTGAGGACCTTCTGCAGTGGTCACCAGAGCTCCTGGAGCCAGTATTTGGGCTGGGCAGAATATGCCCAAAATTCACTGCGGCAACCCTCCACCGGACTCACGCCATTCCAGTGCGTCCTGGGCTTCCAACCACCGCTCTTTCCCTGGGATGGCGAACCATCTGATGTCCCCGCAGTGGATCACTGGTTCCGGGAGAGCGAGAGAGTCTGGGACGAGGCTCATCAACATCTGCAGAGGGCAGTCCGTCGAAGCAAGGTAACCGCCGATAGAAGAAGGTCTGAAGAACCCAGATACACACCCGGACAAAAGGTGTGGCTATCCACCCGGGACATACGCATGCGACTGCCCTCTCGCAAGTTAAGTCCCCGATTTGTTGGTCCCTTCACCATCGTGGAACAGGTTAACCCCGTCACCTACAAACTACAATTACCCTCTCACTACCGTATTCACCCTACATTCCACGTATCACTCCTGAAACCTATCACGATCCTGTTCTTCCCTCCACAGAGCCTGACCACGAAGAGGAACCCCCTCCTCCACTGCTCCTAGAAGAAGGAGCCGTCTACGCAGTGAAGGAGATCTTGCGTTCCCGACGTCGTGGTGGCCAGTTGGAGTACCTGGTGGACTGGGAAGGGTACGGCCCCGAAGAAAGGACATGGGTTCCCAGAGCTGATATTCTCGATCCTAGTCTCATGGTGGAGTTTCATGAGAGCCACCCTGAGTTCCCAGCGCCTAGAGGCAGAGGGAGACCACCACGGCGTCGGAGGTGTCGGCCCTCAGGAGCGGGCCCTGGGGAGGGGGGTACTGTCACGGATTGGTCAGGCTCTCACGATCCCCACTCACGAAGATCACCATCACCTGACTTCTAATGAGCACACAGCTGCATCACATTCACGAGCACCAGATAAAAGCACAGCACTCCAGTCGCTCATTGTCCGGGCTCGTCTCGACGAAAGCGGACAACTGAGCGACCACTCAGCGTAGTCATCCTCAGCTAAAACAAACGCTTTACTTACCTGTTCTCTTTGTATTCCTCCTAGTCTTCCTGGTCCACCCGAATCGTCCTGTCTTCCAGTCCTTCCAAGTCTGTGTCATCCTCTGTCAGCTGTATCTGGTGTGTGCTGTCCATCCTCGTGTATTCCTGTTACCCAGCCACGGAGGAAAAGACCCCAACATCATTCCTGATCCTCCTGGCTATCCTTCATGTGCTCCTTGTTGTCATTTAATAAACACCCTAACGTTTCCTTACCTCTGTCTCCTGTCCGCTTCATAACAGAAAGTGACTAAAATCCAACATCTGACAGATGTCATAGTGGTAACGTCCACACAACATCAAGGTGTAACATTGCTAGATGTTAATATTTGGTTGATTTTAGGTTGGATGTTGGAAATTGACGTTGGCCTGACAGGTTCTGACGTCAACCCGATTTTCATCTCTAAACAAAATCCAACGTTCCCACGACGTTGGGGTATGTTGGGGTGCAACGTCAATATGACATCATGTTGATGTCCTGTGCTTGCAAGGAATTAGCAAGGGTTAGTTTAGCATAGTGATGAGAAGTTCAGATATTTTTAAGAAATCTTAAGATTTGAATCTCATTCTCAACCGTCTTTGGTGTCATTTAGCTCATTTTGCTCAGAATTTGGTTAATTCAGAATATTTATTATTAAAATGTTAAATTTGAGGTGACATAGTGGCTCAGCGGTTAGCACTGTTGCCTCACAGCAAGAAGGTCACTGGTTCAAGTCCTGGGTGGGTCAAGTTCTGGCTGGGCCAGTTGACAATTCTGGGTGGAGTCTACATGTTCTTCCCGTGTTCGCATAGGTTTCCTCCAGGTGCTGCGGTTTCCCGCGCAGTCCAAAGACATGAGCTATAGGTGAATTGAATAAACTAAATTGGCCATATTGTATGCGTGTTAATGAGTGTGTATGGATGTTTCCCAGTACTAAGTTGCAGCTGTAAGGGCATCTGCTGTGTAAAACACATGCTGGATAAGTTGGTGGTTCATTCTGCTGTGGTGACCCCTGATGAATAAAGGGACTAAGCCTAAGGGAAATGAATCAATTAATATTACATTTAAAGTCAAATTCCTCTACACAACTCAAATGTTGATAAGATTATAGGGCAGACAAGCCCAAATTATTAGAAACAAAATACAAAAGCATCACCACATTAAAAAGCTTTTGTTTTGGTGGTTAAATGATCATGAATCAAGAATGGTTTGATTTTCTCATCCCACAGTGGTAGTTTTTTTTAGTGGTATTAATGTTCATTAAATCTAAATGAACAATCATTTTTTTTTCAGTTAATGGTTAATGATCATTTAATCTGTCAGTTGTTATTCAAGTAAAAAAAAATAAATAAATAAATCAACAACTTTAACTTTTTAGCCCATCCTCACCCCTCCCTGTCTTTTGTGAACTAGCCCCACGAGGCAATCTCACTGGCATGAGTTACATGAGCATCAGATGGGAGCTCATTAATATTTATGACCCTTCCAAATATGGTCAAAACTTTTAACAAAAACATTTTTTACACTAATCTAAGCCTACATCTTCTAAAGCATAAAAATATCTGGCAACCTGCGCTTGTGTTTGTTTTGGTCCAGGAAAACAATACCTAGTTTAACCACTGGGTCTGGGTGTCAAACTTACATACTGTAACTTTAATATATTGTATCAATGCTGTCTGTGGCACCTTTACATTTTTTGCATAATTACCTTTATTCAAATGCATATGAATCTCATGAAGTATTTCTGGTAAAATTCAGATTACAGAAAATTCAGATTAAACTTCACACTATTTATCTTCTGCATCTGTTCTTTTTTAAATTGAACTACGTTAAGGTTCTTTTATGTTTGCTAAATTGAATCAAAATCTAAGTGAATTGATACCCAACCCAACTTGCTTCATTTGGTTAGGCCAGTCAGAACAATTTGAAAGTGTTTGATCAGGTATAAAAACACAGAAAAGAGATGGAAAAGTTAGCCAAGAGAGAAAAAGATCAAAGAAAAGGTGAGAAATAGCGATGAAATAAACTGAATGAATTGAGGTGGCAAAAATCCATCAAACACCCCACCAGAAAGATGAAAAATGGAGCAAGTGAAAGAAAGAAAACTCCAATTCCAAGCCCACACATAATTGGCCAGCGGAGAGAAGGGTGGAAAGGAAAGAGCGAGTGTGTGAGTGAAGGAGAAAGGCAGGGAATGTCATGCATGAGTTCCATGCCAAGCTTTAGGGGAATGAGCAGTTTAAGTGGCATTTGAGTCCAGCCTGACTGACTTAAGCATTGATGTATGCGTTCATTCTTTAGTACTGCGGGATGAATTCGAAACAGTCCTGGCGACTACCCACTGTTTACATTCGCAGAGAGACTTTTATCTCTGTTGTTATTTCCTGCCGCCTTACTGTTGTTTTGTCTAATAACGCCAGAAAGCTTTAATAATCTTGTTGTATATAGTTTTAAACTATGTATACAAATTATACATCCTAATAGGTTCCTAGATTGTGCTGTCAACATGACTTGCTGTGCAATTCTCTTTATCCTTCTTTGTTCTGCGTCCAACCTCTAATTTTTGGCAGGAGATCTGCGTCCACTTCATCAGTGATGACTGTTTTTGGCTTAGGACCTCAGTTAAAGATTTGCGGCATATATTTAGTATGAAAATAGATTTACAGAGCCATTCAAAAACACTACAGATTAATACGGCTTGCTGTTAAGGTTGACACTTTTGGCTGGAGTGTGAGGCTTTATGGGAGTCCCTATTAACGTCTGGCTCAACACCCTTCAATCATGTTCGGCCAAGGAGGAAACGCTGGAGCTGTAGAGAACTGCTGAGAGAGAGTGCTGATAGCTCAACTGAACAGCGGCTACCAGTCAGTGGAGCAGAGAGAGCGAGGGCCGTGGCTCCAGCTGGTGTGTTTTATCGGAGTAATTAGCTGTAATCAGTCCTCTCAGCTCTCTGGGTGTTCCAGAGCCTTATTTTCACACGCTGACACACACACAGGCACAACAAGGCAGTTAACCCTACTTTAACATGCAACAGATTCACAAAATTTCACAATTTTTTACACTGCACGTGATTTATGACAAGCTGTGACAACACAGTTGACAAAAAAATGAAAAAAGCATACTTTTTGTAATGAATGTTTGTGGTTGTACAGTAAAGAACCTACAGAAAAGTACATCTAAATGCTTTAATTTTAAAGTCTGCGTAAACTGGAAGTTGGCGACACTTCAGTGTGTCGATGTACTTCCAGCTGAAACAGAATTTCTTTTTGTGCCTCATACCCTTGTAACAAACTAATGGTTATACACTTCAAGCACTGTGTTGAGAAATCTTTAACATGCATCAAAACTGTAATAAATGTTCAGTAATAATAATAAAAGTTTGCTAGATGTGGTTGTCTATACATATAAAGTTCAATATTTTGGGTAGGACAAGTATTTTTTACTGGAAAAAAAACTGACTGAAATAATAAATGCTCATCACCTAATAATACTCATCAACAAATCCAAACTCATAAAAAAACCCCCAAACAAACAAACAAAAAAAAAAAAAAAAAAAAAAAAAAAAAACAATGGTTACTGCTAATTAGCTCTGAAAATTAGCTCTGAAGGATCATGTGACATTGACAGTTGTAGTACTGATGCTGTACATTCAGATTTACCTGCACAGGAACAAAGAACATTTTGAAATTAAAAAAAGAAAAAGAAAACAGCTATCATAATATTGTATTACCTAGTATTATTATATTTAGTGTATTTGTCTTGATCAAATAAACACAACCTTGGACTTAAGAAAAAAAAATTGGTTGTGGATATCGATGTACTTCCAGCTGAAACAATTTTTTTTTTGTGATCATTCCCTTGTAGCAAACTAATGATAATAATTGAATACAGATGTTCAATAAACCACTTCTAAAACAGTTGTTAGTCAAAACACCCGCCAACCTTTCAAAAAACAACAACCCCTCCACATTGGGACATTATATGGAACCAAAGAGCTTAGAATGACCAAGAGGCGACACTCAATAGAATGTTCCATTGCAACAGCAGCGCCCAGCAACAGCCCCGGATTCCGCCATTTTGGAGTGAAAGCAGTCAGCTGTCCATTGGATCTTATGGCTGTCGCAATGGCAAGCAGCTACTTTTTTATTTATTTATTTAAAAAGCGCATTAAAGCCGAGATACAACCTGAAAGACGACAATACAACACTTACTATCACAATCAGCTCTTTTAATAGTTTATTTTACAGACATAATATGCTGTTGCTCTATTGGAATTTTCAGTCCAAAATGGCCATCGCGGAATCTAATGGCTGTTTCCCAAATCACACTTGAGTGTCGCCTCTTGGTGATTCTATGCTCTTTGGTGGAACCCAGCAATTTTACAGTGTAAAGTTAACTTTATTGTTTTTTTTTTTTTTGTAAAAATTTAAGTTGATTGAACATAAAACAGTTTAGTTGTCCCCCCCAACAACCTCAAGAACTGTTATTAGCTCATTTTTAAAGGACACCTATGATGAAAATAATTTTTTGGAAGCTGTTTGGACAGAACTGTGTGTAGGTATAGTGTGTTCACAGTCATATTGGACAATAAATCTCTTTTTTTTCAATTTCCTGACGTTAAAATAGGATCCAAATCCCTCCCATTTTGAGGCTGACCCCAACGTGACATAGGAGTGCGGTTTTTCCCCACACAAAGATTCACCCAACAGTCGCGTATTAAAATGTCTCATAACGTGCACAATCATATCAACAAGACAGAACGTGACAGAACGCAAAGCAACTAGGATTAAAAGATCTGTTCAGCTCTCTGTGATCATCAATCATCATCAAATGTAATCAAGAATGAGTTTTACAAATTTAAAATGTTTTTAAAACAGCGCATGTTTGTAATGAATTACAGCGATTGTACTGATTTATCACCACAGCTCTATAGTGTCAGTACAATTATAAAAGAAGACGCTTCAATCCTGCTTTGTGAATGTTAAATCTGGTTTATTTTGTACATTAACACAACGCATATCCATACAGCAGAGAATATTAATGTGCACCTTATCACATTTGCCGTGCAAAAAAGTTAAACTCGAACGCTGTGTGTTTGTGTGTGTGTGTGTGAACTCTGTAACAACATTGTGTGTGACTCATTGTTGCAGAAAGGCTGGAATTAACTCCACAACAAATACATCAACATCATTGGGAAAGTTCTCACTGTAGTATTTCCCATAAACAATAGGTGAGATCTGCTTCATGTCTGACACTGTGCTGATTATCTGGCTCAGCAGAGGCACACTCTGACAGGCAAGTGGGAATGGTGGGCGGGGAGAACTAGCATTAAAGACACAGGCAACAAAAACAGCTACATTGTGTTCAGAGCAGAAAATCCACTATTCTCAAAGGTATAATAAATAATCTGATGGGTGTTTGAGCTGAAACTTTACAGACACATTCTGGAGACACAAAAGACTTATCTTAAATCTTGAAAAAGGGGTGGAATAGGTGCCCTTTAAAAAAATAGTTTGAACAACCATCAATAATCACTTTGTGTTACTTTTTTTGTTAATTTGAAGCCACAAAATAGTCTCCAAAATAGCTTAAGAACATAAACTAAAGCTGACCTATTTTGCTTTAATCAGTAACTGATACATTTCTTCCTGCTTGTTTGGAGTCTCCTAAAGAGTTGCTTGTTTGTATGTTCCGGTCTTAATATAAAAGGTCTCTCTCTCATAAAGTGGTTTGAGTGTTTGTGTGTGTGTGTGTGTGTGTGTGTGTGTGTGTGTGTGTGTGTGTGTGTGTGTGTGTGTGTGTGTGTGTGTGTGTGTGAATTTCCTCATATGTTTGGCACATGTTGGCTCAGTGTTTATTCTGTCTTTCTGTAATGGCTGGTATTCCTCACAGTGGTTACTGTGCCTCCCCTACTGACCCACATGCACACGCACACACACAAGCACACACACTCCAAACCCGTTTAGAAGGGTTAAACTGCATTAGAGCATAATGAAACAATCTAACTGCCATATCCTCAAGTCTGACAGCTGTAGTTAAATCACAGATACAGAAAACCTCTGCAGGAACATTTAGCAATTCATCAAATTGAGCGAATGCGGCGTCCAAACCATCTCAAGAATTCAGCAAACCCATTTCTGATTCAAACAAACAGTTTCGCTATTAAGTTTTTCCCAACAACTGACTCGACTTTAAATAGAGCTGTTGCCCATTTGACCGTCTGTCGTCTGTTTCCCAGAAGCTTGCGGTGATGTCAGGTAATGTATGTGTGTGTATGTGTGTGTGTGTATGTACACCTGCTTTAGAGCACATTAAAACCTATAAATCTGAGCTGACTTTCCATCCCAAGCTGCATTTGTACCTACAGAAGTTATTGAGGTTATATTTAGGTTGTATTTCTATGAATGTTTCATAATAGTCCTGACATGTATGTAATGACATTTCCATTATGACAATACCGTTGCCAGGAAATACTGTGGAAACTGAGCAAGGTGGCTATTGGTTTCATCAAACAAATACTTGATTTAGTCACATATAATATTTTAACTTTAATAAGTAATTAATATTTGTATAATGCATTTACACTAGTGCATTTGGGTTAAAAGATGCTCACTATTTCCTTTTTTTTGTTTTAAACCATTATGACTTTCTTTCTGAACAGACAAAATATATTTTGAAGAAAGCTGGAAACCTGTAACCATTGACTTCCATAGTAGGAAAAACAAATACCATGGAAGTCAATGGTTTGCAGATTTCAATCTTTCTTCAAAATAATCTTCTTTTGTGTTCAGCAGAAGAAGAAAAAACTCATGAAGATTCATTATTTGCTATTGATTTGAAAACAAAGGTTCTTTATTTTCATTTATGGTTGATAAATCTTTAACATTCGTCAAAACTTTTTATTAGGGGCCAAGCACCAAAAGTGCGTGGACACTGATTGTATCCATTTCGGTTCTTATTATTAATAATCTTCCGGCTTCTTCTTAAATTTTGCCAAAATCTGCCACACACCCTGTCCACCATTTTGATTTTGTTTAACCATTCTTTTTTTAACTCCTCCTAGACCGTTGGTCCAATCTTTACCAGATTTGACTGATCATCAGACCATGTAGACCAAAAGTTGTGGAATGCATGTCGATCGACAAAACTGTTCTCATTTAGCACATGCGCAAACTTGATGTAATGCTGCCAGATGACATTACAGGATGAATCACTGCAATGGTTTGAAGTATTGAAACCAAACTTAAAGTGTGTGATCTACCTGACAGTGACCAAACTACATCAGTTTGCACCACTTTCTGGGTAAAATTGGCAAACAATTAAATTCTATCAATAGAAATCATTCAACTTTTATCAAATGACTTTTGAATAGTTTTGTCTAATGTCATGAGACTGATCTTGCAGATTCCTTGGATCATACAGAGAACATTGATAAAATTTATTCCCTAATTAATAATAATAATAATTAATAATTCCCTAATTAATTCCCTAGTTTGAAAATCTGTTGTTTTAACCACTCCAATTTCCACCAAATTTGGCTCAGACCATGCTACCAAAAAGTTACAGAATTTTCCAGTTGCTCTGTAGTTTGTTGCATTGCATGTTTAGGATGTGGCCGCTGGGCTGCTTGGCCCCAAAAATTGCTGCTTGCAGCTTATTGAATTTACTGTATTTTTGATCAAGCAAACACAACCTTGCACTCTTAAAATTAAAAAATGAAGTAGGTTGTTTCAATCCAAATTTGGGTAAAATATTCAACCACTACATTTTAAAAAAATATCTGTAAATGATCAGTTTTTCGTATTTTGTGATTTATGTTTTTGTTTTTCCTCATTTATTTATGGTTTTGAATGGGACCTTGACCTTTCTTCCAATAACTTTTACTCTCAAAAATTTCAAAAAAGTTGTGTCGTATTGGTGTCGTATATTACAGTACAAAAACTTTGTGATAAACTGCCAGTACATTTTCTGTTATTTAACAGATTTTTTACTCTATATATATTATTTCTTATACATTATTTCAAACTATTAAATGTCAATAAAACACACTTTATTAAACTGTAGTTTAATTTTCAACATCAAAAGAGCAGAGATCGAGGTCCTATGATGCAATTCACATCCGCTAATAAACATGAAACAGTTGTGGATCATAAAACATGTAAAGTGTTCATTAACATATTTTGCAGTGTGGGTTAAATGTTTAAATAAAATTTTACACCATTTGGTTAGGTTTATTCATACTTTACCCAAATTTGAGTTGAAACAACTCAGTATTTTCAATTGTGGTGAGAATAAGATAAAAAGACAGACCCGAAACATTTGAACAACAATATACAGTCAGTTTGAAATAAATATTTTAACTTACAAGCAACACATTATAAACTTGAGGTTTTTTTTTTTACACATACTTCTTGTGTGTAGCTGTTTATGTAGAAAGTTTGCCTACTGTCTACATGTCTCTTGTGTTTAATGTGGGAATGCATGTGTCTCCTCACTCTCAAACCTGTGCATCTGTGTGTGCGTTTGTGACTGGGCCATGATTCACATGTCAGGGGCCCGGTGTCTGTCTTCTGCCAGCTCTGCATATTTTCAGAGTCAAAACGTGAAAATGTCTGAGACTCAGCCCACCCCTGTGTGTGTGTGTGTGTGTGTGATGGGCTTTGCCCAGTATGGTTTAAATAGACACAGGAGAGCAGCCAAAGCAGACAACCGAACAACTGTGAAAAGGCAAGGCACTGTGGCAAGTGACTGGGAGCGGTTTCAGATTTGCTATATAGGTCATTTGAAAGTGTAAATGTCTTGTGATTAATTGTCTCTTAAAGCAATTAAGGAACATCAACAAACAAGATTGTTGACACTGATTTATACTAGTACAAAACACAAGACTTGTATTGTGTCAGACTCCTTTTTAGACGCATATTACAGAAAGAAAAATAATCCTAGCACAGTAGTTTTATGTTTTTTGTCAAAATGTGATAGATATTTTTTATACTACATGGCTTTTTAATTCTTGATTCTGATTGGTTGATAAATGTTTTAAGGTGTGCAGTTATTTTAAGGGAACCGCGTGACTAAAGTAGTTTCTCCAGGCAGGTCTTTACTATAGTACATATGACTACACTGAATGATTTCAGTCCCTTCACTGCCTACAACTGTCAGAAATTAAAACAAAACAAATCAGAGGCTTTGGATGAGATGTGCAAGAAACTAGTTTTACACACAGGAAATCTGAGAAATGAACAGTGTCTTTAGTTGTGGTAATGGTCATATAAGTCTTCGGTCCATTGAATTTTAGAAAATAAAAGGACACCTGTATCTACCACAGGTAGATCACAGAAATTATCAAAAAACATGTATTTAATTGCAAAAACACTCACAACCAGCACTGGGACGTCAACATGCAGCTAGGACAAGAATAGGGTGACAATACAGAACCAGACAAAGGAATAAACTGAACTCAGGGGTACAAATACCTGTCAACCTGTTTACAAAGGATAGAATAAATAGTATACATTAGAAAAAGCTGCAAATAAATTAGCAAACAGTTTTGCCTATTAGAATGAATAGCTATTATAAAGAAATTGAATCAAGTTATCAAATCTCATCAACCTTTTCTTCACTGCATAACTTAAACATTCTGATTAAAGAGCAGTGAATGAATCTATCGTTTAGATTTTTCTTTTGATTACATCAAATAAGAGGTGTCACTTTAAAAATGCACAGATCTATAATGAAAGCATTCGATTTCCTAACTTTTTATGCTCATTTAAGACAAAATGTGTTGGGTTTAAAAGAAAACCCACCAAGATTGACATGTTTAGATATTATTGTATTGTATATGTCTACTCAAGCACGCACCCAGAACCCAGTCAGTGTCCACTTTCGCTCTGCTTTAAAATCATGTGTCCAGAATCCATTTGGGAAACAGTATTTATTTATCACTATGGAGCACGTCTGACAGTCACGCACCACTACGTATACTTACTGTTTTGAGGATTGCATAGGAAGGGCAACAGTAATGGAAAGGAAGGGAATTCCACCGTTTTTATATTCATTTCAAAGTGTTTTCGTGCCTAAATAATATAAAAGCACAGAACAGATTCACATTTAAGAGCAAGGGGTGTCCCCTGGTGGTTCGGCAGGAGGATCGGCTCTTTAATGATTATTGCCCCCTTCATAGAAAGAGTACAAATACGGGAAAATCCACAGGATGATAGCAGGATAGATGTGTAAAATATGGGAGAATCTCGGAAAAACTAGAGGGTTGACAGGTATGACAAATACACAAGACATGATTAAACAGATTACAAACAGGGGTGTGACGCAGGTGGAACTACTGAAAATAATGAACGGCAGGAAAACTGAACAAAGGACTCACATGACTTGAGCTACGGTCACACTGGGCTTTGTGTGTGCGAAATTCTGTCATGCGGCGCTGCGAAAAGGGGTGGGATTAAACAAGATGATTAGACATTAAAAAAAGCAAGCCATTGCTCCATGTTTTAAATTTCTGTCCAGAGAGGTCGTGTTTTGATTCTCGATTGGTCTCACGCAGTTAAGTGATGCGGTTTTGCAGATCAGAGTTCACCAAGCTTAAACTTTGCACCGCAGCGAACTGCGAAACTTAACGCATGACCCTGCGTTTCTAGTCTGACGCATTAGCGTGGGTATGAATGGAAGTCTACGGGAGGAAAAGCCCAGTATCACCACTTTATCTGTGCATTATTTTTTAATAGATTTATCAGGGGCTGCTACAGTGAAATGAAAAGCCAACTACTCCAGCATGTTTTATGCAGGGGATGCCTTTCCATCTGGGAAACACCTACGCATTCTCTCATTTTTACACACACTCATACGCTGCTGACTTATTTTACCTATACTGCATGTCTTTGGACTGTAGGGGGAAACCAGAGCACCTGGAGGAAACCCACGCAAACACGAGAACATGCAAACTCCACACAGAAATGCCATTCAAACCTGTGACTTTCTTTCTGTGAGGCAACAGTTTTAACCACTGAGCTAAAAAAAAAAAAAAAATGTAAAAGTTTATTTTACAGTAAAAAAAAACTACTAAATGTCTTTACAGAGCATGATCTTTATTTGGTATAGCAATGATTTTTGACATAAAAGAAACATCTATAATTTTGACCCATATATTGTATTTTGGCGAGGGTGGGTGGTTTGATGGTAAATATCATGATCGTGGCATGATTGTGAATGATTTATTATGTGTATAGGGAAAATGTGGTACGGTGGCACAGTAGATATCGTTGTCGCCTCACAGCAAAAAGGTTGCTGGTTGAGCCCCGGCTGGGTCAGTAGGCATTGTGCTCCAGTTTCCAAACACATGCACTATAAATGAATTAGGTAAGCTAAATTGTCTGTTGTTTTGGGGGTTGAGCGTTGGGCTAACGACCCACCTCGTAAAAATTAGATGTTACGAAACACCGACATGCAGCTAAATATCA